>NW_026442121.1:830000-953417 GCF_026898425.1 Galleria mellonella
CTAACTCAGCAGTCAGTCTCTCAGTCGCAGTTTCCTATCTGAAGTTACAACACTAAACTTCAGTATTTTAAAATTGACAAGGTAGATGACGGGAGAGGTGTTTTTTTTTTAATAGGTGAACATGAAATAGTGACCCCGCCTACGCTACCGGTATACACCGACGGGGCGGCGGGGCGGCGGGGGGCGGGGCACCCGTGAGAGACGATAGATAAGGTAAGTTGGCCTATCGTATCGAATTCAACATGATGAAGTTGAATGTAGATTCAATTCGTGATCAGGTTAAGTTAACACACAAAGTTTTCAGTAAAACATAGTAGCTTTTGCCCGCGACTTCGTCCACGTAATCGGAATTGTTTTTTAATGGGTGATAATGGAATGGTAACCCCACCCGCGCTATCGGTATACACCGGCGGGGCACCAGTGAAGGATGATAGGTGAGGATGAAGCAGGTCAGTTAACCCATCGTGACGAATTCAACAAGAATTGTTCACGATCGTTTCCAGGGGGAACCACGCGGAGGTCGACGTAATAGGGCATATTGCTAGCAATGAGGCTGTCAAACTCCATTGCTAACCATCCCTCCCCCCCTCCGTAATCGGAATTGTTCACTGACCGGGATAGAAAGAAGTATCTTATGTTCTTCTAAATATATAGTACGTACGTGTATACTAAATTACATAGTGATTGGTTAAACTGCTAAGAGGTATCGATTATTTATTATTATTATTATTTCAGTCGTTAACTACACACTGTTGGACATAAGCCTTCCTCATAATGGGAGTTTTACTAGTTGCCACGCTTGACAGACGCGTTGACAACTATAGTTAGACTTTTAGAGATGTTTTAAGAGAGACGCTGCTGCCCGTTTCTCGACTATTATGCTCCCTTAGTCGCCTCTTTCGACATCCACGGGAAAGGAAGCGGTGGCCCATTCGGTGGCGGGACCACACGGCGTAAATAAGGTATCAAACGAACTTACATTCACATTTAAAACGTTAGTAATTATACGTAACCGTTAACAGTTTCCCGCAGAAGAATCGGTGAGAAATAAAGTATTTTTATACAATATAGTATTTATCATTTTTTTACTATTTATATAAAAAAATAAATATCGTGCCTCAATACAATCGAAAGGTGGAAACAACAAATACAGATATAACAATTTTTTTGTTGTTATTTAATAATAATTTGTTGTTAAAAAATGAGTATATTAGATACAACAATTGTGGTCACAGATACCTGCAAGTACAATATGTTGTTATTACAACAGAGACAACAAGAACGTTTTAACCGCACCTGTATAATACGAGTATCAGGTCGCTCCGGTGGATGGAACTTTGTCTAATTGATTGAATTTAGCTAGTTCTTAATCCTAGGGTCATTGCCTACCTAAAGCGATATGCACTGCTGAAACTGCGAGTCCTCACTCAGTTTTATGTCAAGCAATTTTTTTTTTTTTACAATTCACTGTATATATTTTTTTTCTTTATATTAAATTTTTTTTTTAAAATAGTTGATCTGAAATATGTTCAGATGTTGAATATTGTTATCAATTCAAACATTGTTTATAACATGCGTCATATTCGTCCATTACGTGACGTACAAATTTATAAAAATAAATAATGGAAATACGTCGATATAGTTAAGCTGACGGATTTATTATCTGTTTACTGATATCACTCGCGGCCACGGTACAAAATACGGTCACTGTGAACTGGTGCCACTGGTTATAGCGTGGTAGCAGAGCATTCATACTCTGGCGCCGAGTTCTTATTTGTACAGTTGTAGTTCTGACAGCGAGGGGCGGCGCGGTCGCGGCAAGTCCACCACAAACAAACAACCCAACTAACATACACTCACGGAAATGCCGGCCGGGAAACTGACGCCCAACGTTCGGCACAATATTTCATTCCCACCGTGTAAACTAGGAACGACACTCGCGGAGACTAATCTTCACTGTACATCAACACCCGTAAAGTCTAAAGTACGAAGGCGGTGTGTTGGCGCTTGTGACGTTACGATTCAAAGATATAAACAAGCGATGGGACAGGAATATTTTCATAGATTCAGAAATAGACTCGATCCCACTGCTCAGTGCGTTACACGCAACACTGACATTTCGCTTTTAATTTTGTACCCATATATGGCTCTTACCAAATACACACGCCCGGTGACTGACATATTTGATACCGACAAAACACAAGTGATGGCATTTTTTACAACTCGAACAAATAAACAATATAAATTGAGACGTTTCTCGTTTCTACATACAATTTTTGGTCACATTTAAAAAAACTTTTATTAAAATTACTCTGTTCGCATGTCCTTTAAGTAACCTTTCTACTTGGTACATTTATTTCCCATTTAAACGCGTACGTATGTAATTTCTGGGATAGTACAAATAACAGATAGCCAAAAGGTGGATGGATGCAGAATCTCAATAAAGAACCATACAACTTCATCAAATTTAGGTTTCGATTATTTCCTTAATTTATGGGTGAATAATGTTAATATATTTATAGACATTTAAAGAATTACAAAACGAATGTTTACTTGAAAAAAAAAACGTAAATATACTAACTACAACTGTACAAAGAAATGACAGGAATGATTTCCGTCAGGCGAACATGTTCCACTAACAATAATACAAATGCTATAAACTGTAGCTTTACTTAATAAATAAATACCACTGGACGGCGCCACGGCGTCATCTAGTCACAAACTAAACACAGCTTCTACTACGAGTATTGGGCAATTGATAGTGTTTAATCCGAGGTTGATATAAAATTAAAAATGCCGAATTTCCGATATAATTTTCCGTATATTTTTTTTTACGCCATATTTTTCCAGACAATATTTTTTTATTTCTACATTATAGCAAAGACATATTACACATACTGCCTTAACAGATAGAAATAATTTTACTTTTTTATATATACAAAATACTATTAGTAGTTAAATTTTAAGTATTTTAATAATAATAAAAGAGTTCGTTTATAAACAAGCTTCAAATCCCATAAAATAAACAGAATAATTTAAGCCCGTCTCATCAGCAAGTCATTAACTCGTCAGCAATTTATCAATACGGTAACGAAGAATGAACGAACGAGGACGAGCGCACTGACGAGGCCTGTCATCGCACTGATCAATACGGTGACAGCTCCGATGATTTTTAATGTTTTTTTTTTCTTTCGTGAAACTGACGCATCCATTCATCATGGTCTTACACAACCTCGTGAGAATATTCAAAAGCAAATTGCATTACCAATACATACTATAACTTTAAAATAAAAAAAAATGCTCAATGTATGTATGGTGTAAGCTCAGATAGGGTATTTAGGAGTACAAATCGACCGTTACCATTGAGATGAACATAAATACTCGAAAAAAAGGTTCTTCACGGGCTGGCATCACTCAATCTCATCACCTCTTCTAATCAACTGCGATCCTGGTAACTTACATGGTCCTCAATAAAGAAAAGTTGTAACGTAACTTCCCGTCACGCGAGCAATAATGGCGTAATTGTACTATTTACGCGTTTTGTTGTCACCGCGCCGACAGATATAAATGACCTACTTTATTTTTAAACCTCACTAAATTTGTCGTCGGTGGCGGCGACACATTGACTGATCACTTGGCTCTATCTTATTGAAAATCAACATGTTTCATGAATCACTGAAAATGTACAGCGACGAAAATGGGTCTGATATCAATAAAAAAATATATATATAATTTTTTCACACATGAAAGTACTTGTAAATTTTGTGTATTTTGTACCTACCTACTACCCTCAAACATAAATAGAGATAAGCGGCGACAAATCAAAACTTGACTGCGTCGAGCACTGTACAGGTGTTTTGTTTCTTAGCTAATATAAAAATTTATCGACTACTTTATTAGTTTAAAATCCACGCATACGAAGTTGCGGGCAAAAGCTAGTCATAAATTTCAAACAATCAAGACCCAGACATTTAAAATACATACCAAAGTGGCATTATATAATAAAATTACACGGTAACACTAATGCCACTATCGGTGTTTACTTCCCAACTGTCAAAACATACGATACATTAAATGAATCGCGTGGGTATCGCATTAGCGCGCAGATGCCGCGAGCATGCGGGGGGGAGGGGGGGGGGGGGATTGTTAGCAATGTAGTTTGACAGCCCCATCGCTAGCACTATGCCCTATCGTGGACAATTCTTGTTGAATTCGTCACGATGGGCTATCTGACCTCCACTTCCTCCTCACCTATCATACTTCACTGGTGTCCCGCCGGTGTATACGATAGCGCGGATGGGGTTACCATTCCATCATAAAAAAACAAAGATGCCGCGGGCGATACACGCCACGTTGGAAACTCTCGGAGAGCACATGGGTCGGACCGATTGCGAGTAGCCGGACTCCGTAACGAGATTCATTAGGTTTGCAACTTGGAATGGTAATCAAGCTGACGGCCCGTCTGATGGACCACACACATTGTAGTATACACTGTAATGCTCGCGACACACCTCATTCGTTGCCAGTCCTGAGGGCTATTGTGGTTTTGTAGTGGGTAGAAATAAAATAGTAAGCCTGTCTGCTCTATCGGTATACACAGACGGGGCACCAGAGGAATGATAGTGAGGGTTGAGGATGAAGCAGATCAGTTGGCCGATCGTGACAAATTTCACAATTATTAACCACGATATGATCTGGGGGAAACCGCGTAAAGTTTTTATTTTTTTTATACAATTTAGAATGGCAAACAAGCTGACGGCCCACCTGATGGAAAGTGGTAACCGTCGCCTATAGACATGAGCAGTACTATGGACATAACAGTATACTGTTTCGCCCATGATTCCCCCCATGCGTTGCCATTCCTGAGGACTCAGATGTTATTCCTCTGTACCCAGTAAATTCACTGCCATATAAAATCACCTTCAAACCGAAACACAGCGGGGGGAAAAGGATTGTTAGTAATGGAGTCAAATAGCCGTATTACTAACAATATTCCCTGTCAGATCGACCTCCACGTGGTTCCCCCTGGAAACCATCGTGACTAATTCTAGTTTAATTCATCAGGATGGGCTAACTGACCTACTTTCATCTTTATCTGTCATCCCTCACTGGTGCCTCCCAGTGTATACCAATAGCGCAGGCGGGGTTACCATACCATTATCACCCATTAAAAAAATATACCGAAACACAGCCATGCAAACACAACTGCTTTACGGTATAAACATGAATGGGACAGGTCCATCTGATATAGTATACTGACAGCTATGGAGCAGTTACATCAGGTTACCAACAATCCCTTTCTCCAGGTCTATTGTGTTATACCTCTCTACACTGTAATTCTTCCATCTTGATATACCTATATGTTTACACCTAGTGCCTCCAGTGGCTCATTGCTACAACAAGTAGGTTTTGTTCCGAACAGAGAATCGAATGTGAAACCCAATATGTACTACCTATTACGACACGACATAAACAACTAACAGCAGTGCACTTTATAACAAAAACGAACAAGGCATTAAACTAAGCCTCTACTATAAAAAAAGTCGAATAAATTTGAATAAAAATCAACAAAATGAAATAAACATTTACTGCATCGTTAGTTATTTCAGTAAACTTTCGCCAGTTAAAAGCAAACTATATAAATACCATAAAGTCCCAACAGCAGCATCAAGTCTCGCGAACAAACGCGTCCTTTATATCAAACAAATCTGAAGTAGGAAGCGAAACGAAACTTCAATTACGACGCACAACAAACAAACAAACTGTCGCGCGACCACCGGTTTGAATTATGAACTTTATTGAATCGGATTAAAGGATCAAACTAGAATCACGAACTGGAGATAGCTGGAAGTATACAGTGCTGGGTGAAAAAGAGTGACGATTAAAATTGAGCTTTACAATAGTGAAATAAAATTGAAATTGGCCCGACTGTAGTGATCTGGATCCGCGCCAGCGGCCTGCACCGAACTATCACGTGCTTTATCCTGCAGTCCATTACCGCAGTGTATTTTTGATTTATTGTCGCGGTACAACACACGTACGCAACTTGGCAAAGAATTCTTCGAATGTAAACAGTGCCTCTTATTTCTCACTAGCTATCCACGACACTGCCCACGTGAATTAGGTAAAAGTATCCTGAATGTTAATATAATAAGCAACATATCCAGCAATAGAGGAATCTAGGAAAAGTTCAATATGATGCCCAAGCCCACCTTCTACCATCGTATAGGTCGCGATCGACAGGGAATTAACCCCCATACTATAGAGCCTAGATGGTCGCATAGAGCAGGGTTTCAGAGATTTTTTCTTCAACTAACCAAGTAATGGGGAGGTTAGTCCCCATTACTATCAATAAACCTTATCAGGTCGACCTCCACGCGGTTCCTCCTGTATACCATCGTGACTAATTTATCGTTGAATTCGAGAGATGTGAATTTTTGTAAACATAAAAAAAAAAATAAGTATAAAAAAGATAATGATTTTTTTTTCACTCTTAAAGAGAGGAGATGGCAAACTAACTCCCAACAGAACCACAGTCGGCTGGGTTTCAGGGCCCCAAGGAGAAAATCCGGCGTACTGTGCGGGCAGTATCTAAGAGTCAACGTAAAGGAACTAATAAAACTATTGCTCATCCTAATGTTATAAATGTAAAATGAATTTGTTTTTTTGTTACCTGTTAATGCCTTAACGGTTTAACCAATTATTATGAAATTTAGTATACACGTACTATACGGGATGGAGAAGGATTTCTGTTTAGATCACGCGGACAAAGCCGCGGGTAAAAGCTTGTTGTTGAAATTGTAGTAGGTAAACTTATTATTAATAATTGGAGGAGAGTGACAAAATAAAGTTGTTGCGTGTTGAACGCTCGCCTGTGATTTATCCCGCTTCTACGGAATAATATAGAAAAAACGTGTACAAATTCTAGCCAGATTATGATACAAACGGATGGATTATTTTATATGAATATTTACGTATACATCATTAGAAAATTATATTTGCACAAATAGTATACTTAATATACGCATACGGACCGAAGCCCATAATCGCTCACGATAAAGAGTCCTGGATGGTTGCGGAACTAGTCATTCTCGACTAAAAATATTCGCAATTCAATTGTACATTAAAGTTCAATACCGTATGGCATTCTCTAGCAGTACTATGATTGACAACGTTTATCAGCGCTAGCATGCACGAGCATGAGTAATAATTATGGTACTTCGAGCCGGATCTTTTGTAAGAATAGTGGGTCCTCAGGCATGCAAGCGGTGCGAGCGCACTGACCTTGACGAGGCTGAGGCGGATGGCGAGGCTGGTGCGGTCGGCCGGGTTGGCGCAGGTGGTGTGCAGCAGCCCGCGCACGGCCGCCAGCTGCGCGCGCGCGCCCGCCGCCCACGCCGCCGCCGCAGCCTCCGCCTCCTCCACATTTGCGTCCTCCATTTCACCCTCTTCCTCTTCCTCATCCTCCTCTTCATCCTCCTCATCTTTCCCCTCTTCCTGGAGTCTGCGCCACATGTTTCAGAGGTATTTAGTATTAAAGTTATTATGACCGACTGTTTTTTTAACGGAAGAGTTACATTTTGTATATAAGTTATGTATATGCTTGAAATGAAATTCGAGACTTCGTTGGGATCTCTAGACAGTATTTTCAAATTGTGTTTTTTTCATTGGACAGTTTCCTACATTTTATTTCTTATGCGATTAATATTTTAAACGTATGTGGAATATGCTTTTGTTGTTATACAATTCCTTTATTTTTATTTATAGTTGTTTATTGTATAAATATAAAAAAAAAAATTACTCAGTTTTATTCTTTACTAAGAAATATGTATAAAAAATTATGTGCATGTATTTATTAACAATGCATCGCAGAAACTCTCATATGGAGATAACGAGGTCGATTCTGAGATATTGCTTCTATAAATTTGCTTTTGCTTTCATAATTTACTTATTTACTTATTTTATTGTTTTATTAATCGTTACAAATTAAAATTGTATTAATTTCACTTTAAGTATACTATAAAGTTAGTTGATATCGATCGCAGAACAAAGATTTCAGTGCTATAAGAAAGTGAGATGGTAACGCAAGTGTAGCGCGGAGTGGAGTGGAGTGGAGTGGAGTGGAGTGGAGTGGAGTGGGGTGGAGTGGCACGCACCGGTGTTGCAGCGCGCGCAGGGCGAGCGCGAGCGCGAGCGTGCGGTGGTGCAGCGCGCGCAGCTGGTCGTGCAGGAGGCGCGCCAGCGGCGGGCCGCACGCCGCCAGCACGCCGCGCGCCGCCGCGCGCGCCGCCGCGCCGCGCGCCGCGCCCGCCGCCAGCCGCGCGCGCAGCCGCCGCGCCGCGCGCCGCGAGTCCGCCGCCGCCAGCGCGCGCGCCGCCGCCGCCGCGCGCGCGCCGCCCGCCTCCAGCTGCGCGTACAGCGCCGCCCAGCGCGCGCGGCACTGCCGCCACCTGCGCACGCCACCCGCCCCGCCCGCTCGTAAACACGCCCACATACGCACACCACCACAACCAACCATCCCGAAACACTTGCACCCCTGCCTCGCTGCAATGCATTTCAAATCCTTACTTTGTTAAACTTCCCACTGAACAAACTATTTCCTTCCTACACTTCGCGCACAGCCATAAAAATAACCAACTGTACATACATTTCCATATATATACATAGTCAATCTAACATCGCTAGAGTAATTATAATACCGCACATGGTCTCAATCGAACCAAAGACTTTCTCATGGTCCACAAACAAACAGACACATTGATAAGCGTGGTGCTCTACATCACAGCACTTCGTCTCGTCCTGAAAGTTACAATTCGTAGAACCCGTCAAGACATTAGTACGAGCGGGAGTTGAGACAGTAAAAATAGAACGACTCTACGACCAACGATAACTGTACAATATACAATCACTCCCCGACAACACCATCGTCACCTGTCACCGCTATCTTCGCCCTCACCCCTGTCCGCACCGTCGTCCTCGCGGGTTCTGCGAGCTGTGACGAGGTGAGTCGCCACGGCGGAGAGTGCCAAGTGCCCTTTAATCTCAATAAGAAAATTTTCGAACGAAGTCGAAACAATCGTGGGAAAGAGTAACTACAGGAAGCTGGTGAAGACGCCGCGGAAGGCGCACCTGTCGCGGCGCGCGCGCAGGTCGGCGTCGAGCGCGGCGACGTCGGCGCGCAGGCGGGCGCGCGCGCGCCGCAGCCGCTCCAGCGCCTCGCCGGCGCCGCGCCGCCGCAGCCACGCGTACTCCGCCTCCGCCTCGTCCAGCCCCGCGCGCAGCGCCGCCGCCGCCGCCTCCGCGCGCTGCAACACGCCACTACTGTCACCCGGCTCTGCTCTAGTGTAGGGTAGCGACCACGGGTGACGGGTGACGGGACCTACTGACCGCGAGCGCGTCCTCCTGCAGCGGGAACTCGTCGTAGTCGCGGCCGGCCAGCGGCGGCGCGCGCAGCAGCTGCCGCGCCGCCGACAGCGCCTCGCGCAGCCGCGCGTACCGCGCCGCCAGCTCCGCGCCCTCCTGCGCGCCAGTACGTCCGCACAATCAGATATGCTACCCGAGGTATCTATCTGTTTATACTTTGTTGCACCCAGCAAACAATGAATATAGTAAATATTAATGAGAAGTAGTACGAAAGACAATCTTATCACTAAGCAACCTCTTCGAGACAACCTTTGAGTAGAAGAATAAAGGGTGGAGGCGGTCGGTCAAAACGAAAACAGCCGATTCAGATGAGTAGTCTAAATCAGGTAGCAGGTTATTTTTTTTATCAAAAATGCACCACAAAGATTTAGTTAATTATTCTTAGTATTGACGCCGCACAATGTATTTAAAATTTTATAATGTACCGTGCTCTCCGCGACGCGGGATATCTACACCGCACGGTCAACGGCGCTTCTTAGCTAAGTGGGTTTCGTAAGCTTGTGACGGTGACTTTACGCAGCTGATTCCGCGCGTCACGGTAAGATTTGAATACATATATTTTGATATTTCATATTTGCGTGTACCGGGTGGCGGCGGTCGCGCGGCGTGATGGCGGCCTCGTAGAGCTGCGCGGCGCGCGCCCAGGCGGCCAGCACGTCGGCCGCCGCGCGCTCGGCGTGCGCCACGTGCTGCGCGCGCAGCCCGCGGCTCAGCTCGCGCACGCGCTCGGCGGCCGCCTCGTGCGCGCCGAACTGCCGCCGCAGCGCCTCCATCGCGCGCGCCTCGTTCAGCGCCTCGATCTCCTTGAGCCAGCGCTGCAGCCGCTCCACCAGCTCGCTCAGCTCCTTCATGTCGTCCTCCGCCTGCATCGCCTGGTTGCGCTTCAGCTCGATCTCGCCCATCACCATCGACCACTTGTTCCGGAGGTTGTCCTGAAATAGTTGCGCGCTGTACGAACTAACACACACTAAAAGTACAGAGTGTCCAGTACGAGAGTTAAAACATTGAAAAATTACACAAAAAAATCATAGGTCGTTTAACCACCAACCACGTGCATATCGATCTCTAGACATAGGTAGCGGAATATCACAAGCGAAGATTACCTGGAAGTACGTCTGTATGTAATCGGCGAGGAGGGGGTTGTCGCGGTGCTTCGCGTACACGAGCGAGTCGCCGCGCGAAATCAGCGCCGCCGCATCCGGCGCCAGCGCGCCCAGCTGGTTCTTCAGGATCTGCACCCGGATGCAACCATCGTAAAATCATAGTAATTAGCGCTTTAAATAATTACTACCCTTACACAAATATTATAAATCGATACTCGCGAGTACGCGTTAGCGACATTCAGGCGCATACCTCGAGCCGCTTGCCGGGGTCGCGCTCGCTGTGCACGCCGCCCACGGTGAGCAGCATGACGTCCATGCGGCGCGCCAGCTGCTCGGCCTCGGCGATGAACTGCTGCAGCGGCTCGTCCAGCTCCGCCGCCAGCTGCGCCCGCACCGACTCCTCGTCCGCCAGCACCGCGGCCGCGCTCGACGTCGGCGTCGACGCCGCGCTCGACGCCGGCGACGGCGTCTGCACACGAACACCACTTCTGTACCTCGGATCCAGCTAACAAGCAGCAACTTCACTACCAAATATTTCGCGCCTTTGCTAATTTAAAAATCCCTGCGCGAAACGAATGCCACTATATACCACTCCCCGGTCTTACATATACCGTGTAGCGGCACTTCGTGACTACATATACGAGGTTTGTCCGGAAAGTACGTATAAAAGTTTTTTAAAAATTTTATTTTACAATTATTCAGGTAAATCAATTTTATCCCCTTCAAAGTACTCCCCCTGTGACATAATGCACTTGTGCCAACGCCGTTTCCACTGTGAGAAGGCTCCTTGAAAGTCCTCTGGTTGTAGGTTTCTCAGCTGCCCCGTCGTAGCTTTTTTTATCTCATTTATGTCCCCCAAATGCCGCCCCCGAAGTACCAATTTGGTTTTTGGGAACAAGAAGAAGTCACACGGGGCCAAATCCGGCGAATAGGGGGTGTTCGGTCACCGTAATGGAATTTTTACTCAAAAACTCACGGACAACAAGAGAGGTGTGGGCAGGGGCATTGTCGTGGTGAAGAATCCAACGCCCCTCTCGCGCCAATTCTGGACGAACTCGTGCCACACGAGCTTTGAGGCGTCTGAGCACATCGACGTAGAATTTTCCATCAACTGTCTGGCCTGGAGGGACGAATTCTTGATGGACAATCCCCCGAACATCGAAAAAAACAATCAACATTGTCTTGACATTTGAGCGGGATTTTCTTGATTTTTTTGTTCGTGGTTCCCCGGATGTCTTATCGAATTAGATCGGCAAAAATTTCACGGCCATTCTTGCCGAGTTTCGAGAGAAACTTGATTACGACGCGCTGCTCTTCAACGGAAGCGGGCTCCATGCCGACGGGGTTTCGTTAAGAGGTAACTTCACAGATGGCGTGACAAGCCAGTTCGCACCGCACGGCGGTCAGACCAGAACTGAAGCATTGTTAGGGACATAAGGAAGGGGTCCTGCGCTTACCTGGCCTCCCCACTCCTCTTTCTCGCATTCCAGAACACTTTTATACGAACTTTCCGGACAGACCTCGTACATCGTTCGAAGATAGCTAGAAGAGAATACTTTAATATTACTGGAAAATGTTAACGAGTTGTTCCTCGTTAATATTCAACAATCGATTTGATTTGACACATCCACAAAATAACTACCCACACCAGTTGATCTGAGCAAATTTTGACCGCACAAATACGACACGTAATACAATAGGAAAGTAGAAAGGACACAAGGTGAGACTTACAGCTAGGAAGTCGTCACAGGCTGTGGTGTAGGCGTGGTGCGCGCGCGCGGGCAGCTTGGGCGACATGGCCACCACGTGCACGGCGCGCTCCTCCCGCAGCGGCGTGGACGCGCCCAGCGGCAGCGGCGGCTCGCCCTCCGCCCCCGCCCCCGCCCCCGCCGCCTGCACCTCCACCGCCTGCACCTCCACCGCCTGCACCTCTCCCGCCTGCACCTCCCCCGCCGCCTGTAACACGCCGCGCGCTCACACCGCCGCACCGGGAGCTTTGACACACAGCTTCATATGACAAGAAACGCGATGCCTAGCCTCGATGATTATCACTGTAGCAAAGCAGCAGCCGACCGCTGACATTCGCCTAGTCACCTTCTACGATATCCCGGAAAGAAATACTATAATATTTTAACTCTAATAATTTGTCACCGACTGCCAAAAAATTAACCCCAGCACTTTAAAAAGACGATGCCAAATTCACACCTAACATCAACATACATCACGGCATTCACAAAAATACAAACTCGTGCGTGACGAGAAGTCAATCTATGCTTTAAACGAATATCAGTCAAAAGAAACATAAACCTAGATAATCCTACGATAACATCTCATAAATATTACCTGAGGAGTGTCTTCGACTTCTGAGTATATGACTTCTTCATCAATATTTGTACACTTCTCTCCTTTGTCGACAACTGCCGTAGTGTTGGACGCGTCAACTTTTAACGTCTGAGTAGACACTTTCTCGAGATCTACCGGCAGCTCCTTATGTATTTCACTCCTAGTCTCGGTAGCAAAAGTTCCTTCCGTGAGAGACGGCTCAGGCAGAGCTGCCTGGTCCCCGGGTACTTCGTCTAAGATGAGGTACTCGTTCACCTCATCGCCGCACAGCTTCCTCTGGACCGAGTTCTGAACAGCGGTCATACCGTAAGGTAAGGTACAATTCTCCTCCATTGGCGTCGGCGGGGGAGTCTTCATCGATACATCTCCGCGACGACCGACATGAGCAGTTGATATCAAGTCAGGGATCTCGATCGACACCCTCGGAAGCTTCGACTTCTCAGTGTCACCGCTACTACTCCTGTGTTTTAGTATGCCGAGCGTCGGCTTCATGCGCTGCTCAGTCTGCTTCACTTCTACGACGAACGTCGTGGGCTCTGATCCGAGGCTCGCGGGCGATCTGTCATCGTCGTCAGGGTCGTTCTCCTCGGTCACCGAATCGGTCTCGGTGTCATCGACGATCTCAACTGTCTCGACGGTCTGTGGGATGAACTCTACCACGGTCTCGACGGCCGACGGGTACGTCACCGCGGGCTCCACGGGCCCGACCGTCGACTTCACTATCATGCGCTCCTTCACCTCGACCCTGTGACAAGACTCCGGGACGGGTTTAGATTCCACGGCTCGAGATTCCTGCGTGGCCTTCGCTTCGCTGCCCGATATCTGCGTAAAAAGTTCACTATCCTCGAGAAGATTGAACGTACTGCTGTGATCGGGCGCGGCGGGTACAGGCTCGATGGAGTCGGCCGACATACGGCTGGCCGAGCTGTCCACGCTTTGCGCTCGGTCAACGCCGTTGGGCGACTTGTCGGCGGCGCTGTCGACGCTATGTGACCTGCTAGTGGCTCTGTCGACACTGGGCGGCCTGCTGGGGGATCGTTCGAGCGACGAGCCGCGGCTCCTGCTGCCATTCTCTTTAACCTCCCTCCTAATCGGCACGGGGCTCTTCAACGCCAACGGTATCCTAGACCTTTTGAGTTCCGGCTTCTCGGCGTCAGGCATGTCGACGGGGCTCTCGAGCCGTCTCTTGATAGTGTCCGTCACGTTCTCGTACTCGACCGGGGCGGCGTCGGGGTCGGCGGTCTGCAAGCACAAACCGGTCATCGACTATATGCTAGGTAAGTGACGCCCCTTGTATTTACATTGTTAGTGCACTCCACGTCGCCCTGCACTCTCTTATACTGCAGTGATCGCGGCGACGTCCACATGCGAAATGAATTCCACCAAAGCGGCTGCGGACCGGTTCAATGATGGGCGTGAGTAAGCATGATTCCCGGCCAGCGTGAGTCCAATGAAAGCTCGAGGCGATCGCGGCAGGGTGAGATGGTTTAATGCTGTGAGACAACAAGCGATCTTTTCACACCACACACAGTTAGACCGACACCGAAACCTTTCTTATTTACATTTAGTATATATTTACATTGACGCAGCGAGATAAACGTAATCGAATGTACGTATATCGATCAGGTACACGGGGATGCGACCACACGAAGAGAATCAGTTCCGCATGTCGCAATATGCTTCGCTCATTCTCAAAATCATTCTGTTATATCACATCACACTGGAAAATTGCTAGTATGTTTAGTTGGGTACTCGTTTAATTCACACACGTACACAATACGCGTTCAAGTTCTACGACAAAAAACAACCGGGAAGACACCGTGGGCGGCGTCAAGCGACTACGTGCATCCCGTACTATACATATGGTGATTCAAGGAGGCGAAGCCACTTACAAGCTGTACAAGGGAGCAACGGTGGACCGTGGCAGAGTGCGGCGAGTACTCACGTGCGAGTAGGGCGCGAGGCGCGCGCGGCGCCGCAGCCGCTCCCAGCGCTCGTTGAGCTCGGCGACGCGCGCGGCGAGCGGCGCGGCGGCGGCGGCGGCGGCGGCGGCGGCGGCGGGCGCGGCGGCGGGCGCGGCGCACGCGGCGGCCAGGCGCGCGCGCGCCGCCGCCATGCGCGACATCTCCAGCTCGAGCGCCTGCGGGCGCGCGGGCGCGGCGTCGAGCGCGTCCAGCCAGGCGGCCAGCGCGTGCAGCTCGGCCTGCAGCTCGCGCGCGCGCACCAGCGCCGCCTCGAGCCGCGCCTTGGCCTCGGTGACGGCGGCGCCGAGCCGGTTGTACTGCTCCTTGAGCGCGTCGATCTGCGCCGAGAACGCGCGCGGCTCCTCCACCGCGCCCTCCTCCACCATCTTCCTGCCGCTCTTGATTATCGTCTCCACCTCGGCCTTCATCTCGCTCAGCGTGCGGTACAGTTTCTGCGAACAGCGGCTCGGTGACGGGGGCCGCCTCCTCGCTAGCCACGCGTACGCGGCTACGCTCAGGAAGAGAACCAGGCAAATCGAGTCCCAGCTCATTTTCGCAGCGGGCCGCCGACCATAAAATTACGCCTTTAAACCTGAATACTGCAAGATGCGGCCGGGGGCGGAAGTCGCGGGAACGCGACGAGTGGCGGCCTGACCGAGCGCCGCAGTTTGACGGCGTGCAATCGACCGCGAGCTACGAAATATACCCTACGCGATACGCCGTCGAGCCCTTGATCGATCCGACAAACCAAAAAAAAAATATTCAAATATGTTATGTTGAAACTAGCTTTATAAAAACTTAAATTTTATAATGAAAATCCACTGGAAGTGGATCTATTTCCGAGTTGTTCGCTCCCTTCATTTAGATTCTGTTTGTGTTTGCCTCTTAAGTAAGTGAACCGTTCCATTTTTTATTTACATGATTGTAATTGAAGTGATAAATAAATGTACTGAATGTAAATCTTAAATTTAATTTTAAATAAACAGTTGAATAATTGTGCTTCGTTATACTTGTAATACTGCAAGAAAACTAAGTCTAAATTTAGAAATATATTTAAAATTATATTGACACGATTACTTGTTTCTAAAGTAAATAAATAAATACAAAAAATGTCGTAACATTCTCTTGTCTATTCACTGTGACCGAACCAAGTTGTACATGTATAAAAGTATCGTTATTCCACTTTGGTGCAAAATCGATCTGTCACATCCGAGAGCAGAGTTAGGAACGTAGCGCCGCGCTCGATCAGAATCCTTTCAAGGGAGGGACGGCCGCACGCGATCTTGTTGAACCAGTACATAGTGCGATTATGAAACGAGTATCATTACGTGGCACATCAATACGGCTGCGAGTGACTTCGCCTAATTCATCTCTGTAGCAAAGCAATACGGTTGACGGTCGCGGCGAACGAGCACAAACTATTGCCGTCGCATATCTGCTCGCAGTGGCCGACCACTGTACAATGGTAACGAACATAGTGGTCTCAATAAATCAGTTGAAATAGGTCGAATTACCGGAAGTGATCAAGGCAGAGCTAATGGTGTTTACGTAACATGTCGGTCGCATGCTGATACCACAATAGTGCAACACAATAGAATGCCGCGGCATAGAACCACCCGCCACTTTGTCAAATGTTTAGCTTCTTGTACGTTACTTGAACGGGCGTTTAAATTACAAGTAGCAAGGTACTTGCGAATTTTAGAATTAGGAAAAAATCAATAAAATAGGCCACTTCCAGACGGCGTATGGAGATAAAACATATACCAGTTTTTAAGTTAGTCCTGCAGGAGCACAAGTGAAACAGCATTCAATTTGGTGCCATCAAACAAACAGACAAACACGATTATTATTTTAGTTTCTAGTCCTCCTATTAAAACCTTACATCAATTTTGTTTTTAAATATCTTCCATATTACAAATACATCGTTTCAGATCATCCGAGTTATTTTTTTTTTATTTTTTATTAAAAATCGAATTATCTAGATATTTTACTAAAGTTGAACAGAATTGAACATAGACGAATAGAGTTGGACAGAGATGAACAGTATTGAACTAAGATAGTCGAATTGAATCAAGTAGAATTCAATTGAAAGTAATTAAAAATTAAAGTTGGTGGCTGTCAAAATTTGTTAGATTTTAAAAAAATATTCTATGAAAATATTATAGGACTCAAAACATATTTGCTTCATAGGATTGGATCGACAAATTTGTATACTTAATTTTTAATTTATTTAAAAAAGTGACGTTTTCATTTAATTACTATATTATTTTACATACATGACGATCATCATCAGATGATGATGACAGTAATCATCACTACATAGTATAAAACAAAGTCGCTGTCGCTGTCTGTCCGTCCCTATGTATGCTTAGAACTTTAAAACTACGCAACGGATTTTCAAGCGGTTTTTTTAATAGATAGACTGACTTTTTTTAATAGATAGATGACTCAAGAGGATGGTTTATATGTATAATACATAAATAATATTATAGAGAAACTCTGATAAATTTAGAGGTTTCTAATGTGAAGTCGTAAATAAACATACTTTTTGCGCTTACATTGCAAACGCTGGCTGAACCCCACGAGATAAAACAAAATAATATACTACAGTATTGTACACCTTAAAAAGATCAACAAAAAATGGTATATGGATAAGGATAACCCATAACAACCACTTTTTATTTTTTGCATTTTACGGGAAAAAACGGCTTATTTACAAAGTGATTTTAAGCAATACAGCATTAATTTTTATCCAATTAAGTACCTTAAATATATTGTCCATTTAATATAGATCAATATGGCCCTTTACAGCACGTAATTTAAATATTTCCGAAAATATTACAGATTTAAAATGCAGGAACATAGCGATGCGGCGGTACCGGCCCGGCCGGCGGTGCGGGCCTATAAATAGCGCGTCGAGTAGCACTTTATCGTGTTTGTATTGTCTAATGTCAAAAAAGTTGTCAACGTTGTTTATAAGGACATTTTGTAGTAGGTAGGTACATTTAGTATTAGCACTGCACCCGTGCGAAGCCGGTGCGGGTCGCTCTCTCTTTTCAGTCGTACACTCTTGACAGTGTGGTCGTGGTTTTTATGATAGTGGATCGTCGTCGCTAGATCGCGGGTCGCTAGTTGATCATAAATATGTTTCGAGATGTACTATTTAACAACGAGCGCGGGAGGCTCCGGCCCACTACTACTCGCACTAGGCTCGGTAACATGAGATAGGAACGGGTGGCACTCACGAGACACTGGCGCAGCTGCAGGCGCACGTGGTCGGGGTCGAGCGCGGCGGGCGGCGCGAGCGCGTCGGCCGCCGCCTGCACGTCGCGCAGCCGCGCCGCCGCGCGCTGCAGCCGCGCCGCCGCCTCGCCGGCGCCCGCCGCGGCCGGCTGCAGCGCGCGCTCGGCGGCCGCGAGGCGGCGCGCCAGCAGGTCGAGCTTGTCCTCGAGGCGCGCGGCGGCCTCGCGGCGGCCGGCGGCGCGGTGCGCGGCCACCTGCGCGCGCGCCGCCCGCTCGGCCGCGCGCTGCTGCGCCAGCTCGGCGGCCAGGCGCGCGCGCTGGGCGGGCAGCACGTCCTGCACGTCCTGTGCGTCGAGCGCGTCCAGCGCGTCCAGCCACTGCTGCACGCCGTCCACCGACACCTCGGAGCGCGCCGCGTCGCGCGCCGCGCGCTCCAGCCGCGCCGCGTGCGCCGCCGCCTGCGCCCAGTGTCAGTACAGTCAGTGTCAGTACGCGCCGGCCCGCCACTAGTACACTCTACACCGCACCGCGCCACACTCACCTGCTGCCGCAGCTCGGCCCAGCGCCGCGTCACCGCGTCCACCTCGGCGCGCACCCAGCCGCGCATGATGTGCGCGTCCGCCAGCTGCCGGCCCACGTCCTGGATGCGCGCCAGCCGCTCGTCGCTGTGGTTCTGGATGTAGTTCTCGAGGTCCTGCTCCCACCCCGCGCCCGTTTGTATTATTCGCGCGACGATGCGCGTACAACGCAGGTTGAAATTGAAATAGTAAGCTTCCTTTTAATAAAGTGTCGAAACTGAAGTTGTGAACCCAAAAAAAAAAATCCATAAGGTGGATAAGCGACTAATTATTCTAAGCCTCCATCCTTGTACATTTGTATACAGAATTAAAATTTTTAATTCTCAAAATTTCTATCCTAGTATATTCCACGTATAGCAAAGATAATATTCTAAGTTCATCATTTCTATTTCAACCTGTATAACACTTGAAACATCACTTATTTAACTTTTTAAAAGAGTAGATTTAATTAGTGGATTAAACCAGGGACGCTCGTTAGGGATGTAGCGTAAATACCTAAATACAATAAGAAATCTAGAATAATATCGAGCGTTTGTACGAAAATCTAATGCCGACGCCCATCTCTATATTTGACACAAACCTTCCATATAAACATTAAGTACAACATTCGTTCATATTAACAACATTCATTTAAAAATAAAGTTCATGATATATATGATGATATGAAATTCTTTTGGTTTAATACATTTTATATAGAAGCAAGTTTACTGACATTTAAGAAACGCTGCGGATCCTCTCAGAAGACATTCAAGTAGCTCGTAGACAAGCGTCAAGCGCGACGAGGTACTAGCCACTTATTCGTATACGTATAGGTGCGGGTGGAACGGTAGGGAACGTGAGCGAGATTTGCATAATTACGTATAGCTCGTCGGCGATCTCCTCGGCGTCGGCGGGCGCGTCCGGCGAGCGGCGCAGGCGGCGCTGCAGCCCGTCCAGCCACGCCGCCTCCTGCGTCAGCCACGCGCGCAGCTCGCCCGACTCCAGCCACGCCTCGGCCAGCACCCTGCGCACGCACGCACGCGGTCACACGTCGCCACACACGCACGCACGCACGCACGCACGCACGCACGCACGCCACACTCACTTGTAGCGCTCGTACACGGCGTGCGTGACGCCGCTCCAGCGCGCGTTCAGCTGCGTCACGCGCCGCGCCAGCGCCGCCGGCCGCGCCGCGCCGCCCTCCGCCTCGCCCGCCGCCACCAGCACGTCGTTGCCTGCGGCCCACCACGCCACTCACGTTTTAAAACTACCTACGGATTCCCCTAAACTAGTATAGCGAGGAAACTACATTCGCCTCTCGGCGCCGAGCCGCATGCCTCTTCACCGAAGCCTATACTCACTGGCCTCGTTGAGGTTCCTGAACTCCTGCGTCTTGTCGTCGCACTTGTCCTTGAGAGTTTGGAAGCGCACTTTCATCTGGTACAGCTCGGCCGAGTCGCCGATGTTGCACTCCTCCTCCTTGGGAATCTGCTCCTCGATTTCCTGCAGCCACTCCTCGATTTCGCCGATTTTCCTGAACACGCTCTCGGTCTTCTCGAGAGCTCGGCGGAGACTCTCGTTCAGCTGGAACGACTTCTCCGTGACCGCCTCGAACTGTCTCCTTAACTCTTTGGTATCCGCTTGTATCGTTTTTGACACGGTATCGTCACAATCTTCTAAAATCGTTTCCTTCACTTGTTCTATTGCCTCCAATTTTTCTCTATAACTATCTTTTTCTGCGTCGAATTTCTGCAAGTACAAATAAAATACAATTTTTAAATAATCTTTTTTATAAAACAGCTCAGGCTCGAAAAAGAATAACCGTGTGATCAATTGGTGCAGCACGCACATTGCTGGTGTGAAGCAGCTCCTCGAGGCGCGGCAGCTCGCCCAGCGGCACGTACTCGTTGTCGTCGACGAACCGCTGCGCGCCCTCCATCCAGCGCTGCAGCGCTGCACTCTCCTCCTCCAGCCGCTGTAATAGCTCTAAACCTGGTGACAACATAAATTAACAGTTCAGTTTATAGATAACTGGCTTTTATCCGCGACTTTGTCCGCGTGAACTTGATGTATTTACTAGCCGGGATAAAATTCTATATCCTTCTCTATCCCATACATAATACCTAATTTCATGGTTTAATCACCTTAACGACTGATTAAGTCGTTAAGGTGCTATAAGGTAACAAACAAACTCAATTTCACGTTTATAATATTAGTAAGGATTAGATAATGTATGAAGCGAATTTGCAGTAACACTTCATGAACTAACTGATAATGACTTTCTTTTACAATATTTATAATATCTAATGTTTCAGTATATGAATGTCTATTTATGGTTGCAAGATACTACTATATTACCTTTTTCTAACTTCCCGATCTTCTGCTCGAGCAACGTCTTGGAGTCCCCGAACCGAGTGACCAGGTTCTCGAGACTGTTGTTCAGGTTGAGGTCCTGGAGACTGCCCTTGTGGTGGCGGTCCCCCTGGCGCTGCTCGACTACGGCGTCGTAGCTGGCCTGCAGCCGCTCGTACTCCTGGCGCAGCTTCCTCAGCTCCTCGAGTCGGAGCTCCATCCGGTCGCGGGACGTCACCATCGCGTGCTCCGCCACGACCTCGCTCTCTATGCTCTGTATCCTGGCCTGCAGCGCCCTGTACTCGTCCTCCGCGCGGGGCTTCTTGTTGAGAGCGAGCTTCAACTCGACCTCCCTGTTGCTGAGGTAGGTCAGCAGCTCCTCGTACGCTTCGTTGATTCGTTTCGAGTCAGTTTCGATTTCGTCCTTGTGCGGTTTCGGTAACGATTTCGTCAACAATATTATCGACTGGGCGTTTAGTTCCTTTAGCTTCATCTCGAGCTGCTTCACTGTGCGGATTTTGTTCCGCAAATGTATCAGCTGGTTATTCGTGGGCGAGTCGGTCAGCATCTTGTCTTTCCACGCGTGAATCTCGTCCAGTTCGTTGCGAAAAGCTTCTACATTTTTATAGTAGTTCTCCTTATCCTCTAAAAGGTTCATCGTATTTCGTATCTCCAGCAATGATTGCTGAATGTTTTCCCAGCGCTTCTTCAATTCGTTTATGCTCGTTGCGTGTTGTTTTGCTTCCTCTGTAACAATGAATTAATATCAGTCCAAATATTCGTCGCGTAGGGTAATGTTACATCAGGTGGACTGCACGGAAGTGGCTTGCCTCGCAGGCCGCTGTCCGCCAGGCGGCGCTGTATCTCCTCGACGTGCGCGAAGTCGGCGCGTTGCACCTCGATCTCCTTCTCGATGCGCTCCAGCACCGGGGGAATTTCTTTCCTCTTGCTGCTCTTCTCTTCTAGCTCCCGCTTGCACTGAAAAATGTTATGTGTAACGTCAAACTAAGCCCGTCCATCCAGTAAACACTAGGACGAGAAGCAAGCAACTTAATAAATGTTATTTATTGATTTTCGTTGCTCTTATTTAAATGGGGATTTTCTTTTTAAAGCTGATAAAATTTAAAAGAAACCGCGTACTTTGTCCAAATCGGCCTGCGCGCCGTCAGCCCAGGCGTCGAAGACCTTGTAGCCGAGCTGGAAATCGGCGCGGTCGGCATCGGCGTGCGCCTCGGGCGACAGCCGCATCTTCTTGGACGAGCGCGCGTCGTCGTGCGACGTCGCCACCGTCAGCGTCGTCGTCACCGTGCGGCTCTCCTCCGCCGCCCCGCTCTCCATCTCTGCAACCGTTCCCGCCTCCGCCTCCGCCGACGGCTCCTCTACCGTGTCAATGTCGAATTCGAAACCGAGATCCTTTATCTGGAATACGGTAAATTAAACTAATTAATGCACAATTTCTTGTACTTTCTATACAATTTTCTAAAAGATTATCAAACGAGTTACTGTGTACATTAAACAGATCAGTAAGAGGTCTCAGATTTTTTTACACGTTACAACTGCCCCGGTATTAATAAAAGTGTATTATAGCGAAGAGCTGAGGTACCCTGGAAGCCTGCACGTCGACGATGAGCCGCAACGCGTCGAGGCGGTCATGCAGCGCCTCGGCGCGCTCGGCGAGCTCCGCGAGCGTGGCGTCGCGCTCGGCCGGCGCGCCGCCGCCGCCGCCGCCGCCGCCGGCGTCGCCGCCGCCGCCGCCGCCGCCGCCGCCGCCGTCGTCGCAGTCGCGCGCCAGCGCCAGCGCGCGCTCGGCGTGGTCGCTGACGGCGCGCTGCTGCACGGCGAGCGCGTGCGAGACGCGCTGCAGCTGCACGATGCGCTCGAGCACCTCGCCCACCTCGCTCGCCGGGTTGGCCTCCATCTGCGGCGCGAGCGTGCTGTGTAGCGCGGGGCGGGAGGCGCGGGAGGCGCGGGAGGCGCGGGAGGCGCGGGAGGCGCGGGAGGCGAGGGAGGCGACACCGACCTGCTTGAGCGCGTGCTCGTGCCGCTGGCAGGCGCGCAGCAGCTGGTCGTGGCGCAGCTGCAGCGCGCGGCGCGCGTCCAGGCGCGCGCGCTGCTGCTCCGCCCAGCGCCACACGTGCGCCCAGCGCTCGCCCAGCGCGCGCAGCTGGTCCTCCATCTCCGCCGCGCCTGCGCCGCAACACTCCTCCCTTGATTTTTATGCTTTTAAAATAGCAAGCGAGCTGATGCCTCATACGACGACGAACACATGAACGGCACCGTGGATTAATGTATCGTCCACGATATCCTTCATGCGGTGCCATTTTGTCGTGTCGCGAACATTCACTCGGACTATCCGCCCCTCCCATTCTATTCATTTCAAATTTCCAGAATGAAGTTCCGACATCAACGGTCCCCAGGGATAGACATAAATTAACAGCGAGCACCGCCCCAGTACGGAGAGGTGTGCGCGTGTGCGAGTGCGTGATACTGACGGTCGTCGGGCGCGGCGTCGTCGTCGACGACGACGACGCAGTCGGCGAGCGCGTCGACGAGCGGCTGGTGGCGGTCGAGGTCGCGGCGCAGCGCGTCCAGCGCGGCGGGCCGCGCGGCGGGCGCGGCTGCGGCCAGCCGCGAGATGCGGTCCTCCGTGCGCGTCAGCCACTGCCTGCCCGGGACGATACACGCGCCCAGTCAGCCAGCGTAATCTCAGCCATAGTATACATTTAACTAAATATATATATATACATATACATACTCATACTCGTAGTAAATATACGTTAACAGAAATTTAAAACAGTAACTGTTGAGAAAGTAACGATTTAGAAATACTTGTATACAAGTCTATTTGAATAAAAATTATAAAAAAAATAGATATAATTCTTAGAGAACTTCCAAAGTGGTACTAGCGACCACCATTATTTATTATTTTTATTAACGATATAGGTAAATTTCTCTAGTTTGCCGTTCCGCTGCTGATATGATTTTTTTTTTTATATATTATTATACTGCAGTCTATTTTATAAGAATTCGATAATTATTGCACCAATAACCACCTGGACTTCACTTGAACTCCACCAAATACATTAAATCATACATTACAGTATAATACAACAACCATAACTCCAGTTGTATGCTTAAGGATCAACTTAAGAAAACATCACGTAGCTAGGAAACATCTAGAAATAACACACCATTCAAAATTATTATTTGATACACACAATGATAATATTGTCAATAATGCTATACGAACATTGGCATTTGCCATGTGTAGTTCTGTTTTTTTATACAACTTAGAATGGCAAACAAGCTGGCGGCCCACCTGATGGAAAGTAGTAACCGTCGCTTATAGACATGAGCAGTACCATGGACATAACAGAGTATACTGTTTCGCCCATGATACCCCCCATGCGTTGTCTTTCCTCTGAGGACTGAGGTGTTATTCCTCTGTACCCTGTAAATTCACTGATGAGCAAGAATCAATTTTAATTAAGTAAATAATTCTCTTCTTTTTTGACGCAAACACTGTCAAATTTTGTACACTGTATATATTGACGAAAACCTTAAGGGACTTCATCACTGCCAACTTGTCGTTATTTCTACGTAAACAAACGTCGGTTTTCCTGTTACAAATAGATAAAAATGGTCGAGCGGGCGACAAAGCCACGTGGTGTAAATACCGGAAGTCATCGAGGTGGGCCTGCTGCTGGCGCATGAGCGCGGCGTGCACGTCGGCCTGGCGGCGCAGCGCGCGCAGCCGCAGCGCCTCCCAGCGCTGGCCCAGCAGCCGCAGCTGCAGCCGCACCTCGGCCGCCTCCTCGCGCGACAGCCCGCCCTCCGCCAGCAGCCGCGCGCCCTCCTCCAGCACGCCGCCCACGCGCGCCTGCTGCTCGGCCAGCTCCAGCAGGAACCGCTCGTGCTCGTGGAACTGCGCGCGCAGCGGCGCCAGCTCGCCGGCGGCCGGCGGCGCGCCGCGCAGCCGCTCCTCGGCGTCCAGCAGCCACGCCAGCGCCTCCTCCAGCGCGCTGCCGTAGCCGCCCAGCTCGCCCGACGCCGACGTGGCGCTCGACAGCGGCCGGCTGCGGCCCGCCTGCGCCTGCGCACCACACGCCAGCTCAGCGGCCGCCCGCGACCGCTCGCTGCCGCTGGGCGGCCGCTGCTGAATACCAACTCACGTCGGACGACGGCTCCGCGAGCGGCGTGCTGCCCTCCGACTGCACGCTCTCCACCTCGCCCACGTCCTCGCTCGAGTGCGGCAGCGATTGGAACAGGCACATCAGGTACGTCATTATCGACTTCTTGTCCGGGTTCGGGGTGTTCACGTCTGAAACGACACATGTTACGGTATACTAGTAGAACACAGCTGAGTAAAAAAAAAACGAAAATGTTTGATTAAACATCACTGTTCATATGAAAAAGTTAAGGAAACCGTCACGTAGATGTCAAAACGAACTGTAAGTGTTGCAGTCCCACTGGCCCGGACAATCGCCTGGAGATGGAGGCGAGTATGCCGCTGGCGACGGATGCATTACCTTCGGGGTCGAGCAGGCGGTCGATGCCGAGGTGCGCGTGCGCGAGCGCGAAGGCGTGGTCGAGGCGCGCGGGCGCGGGCCGCGCCAGCACGGCCGCGTAGTCGAACAGCTGCGGCCGCCAGCGGTGCAGCAGCGCGTTGAACGCCAGCCCATCCGACCACGACGACGTGAAGTTCTTCACGTCCACGCCCGTGTAGTTCTGGGGGCATCACCCACCCACACCAGATATTCATTTATTTATAGGAACACAAACACCATATTGCACTATAACATACTAGCTGACCCCGCAGACTTCGTACGGCCTAAGAGTTGAATTTTTTAGTTTTTTTAATACTTATTCTGCTATTCCGGACACCGGGTCAGCTAGTAAGATAAAAAAAGAAAGTTAATAAGTCAACAACTACATTATGTCAAAAAATAATAGTTTGTATGGGAGTATAGAAAAGCGTTGTTTTAGACTGTTTCAGGCAATTTTTTAAATGGCTAAAGAATTAGCCAAATCGGTTCGAAATTTGCGCTTAGCACCATTCAGCGATTCATTTTTATATTATAGATATAACAAACATTAAATACAATACAATATTAACGTATATGCCTTCTAAAGATATGTTACAAATACTGCTAATATGTTACTAATAGTACAAGTTACAGTAGTGAGGTACAATTACGACATGACGACTTTGTTTAATGGGTACCTGTGTACCTACTCGAGCATAGTTCACCGAAGTTATGCTGTTGTAGATAATACAATTAGTACCCCAATATTTTCCCAAAAGAGACTTCGAATACATAATATACAGTTCCCTAAGTGTGTGTGCTGTAAGCTACCTTAGCTTACAGCAACCCGCACATGGTACTCGCACGGTACAAACCCGTACCTGCGTATGCGTACGGCACCAGGCCAGCAGCGTTTTCTCCAGGTTGGTCTGTTGCAGTTCTGACATGAGATCCTTCAGGTGGTAGTGCACCTGCCAGTGCAGGATTATGCTCCATACTAGACCTGCACATAATTATAATTAGAATGCGTAAATAATAACATTAAGCCATGTTTAAAAATTTACAGGTCTTTTAAATTCTATTGGAAACGCTGACAATTTAACTTATAAATAATTATTAAGTTTTTTTTTACAACACAGGGGGCAAACGAGCATACGGCTCACCTGATGGTAAGTGACTACCGCCGCCCATGATCACCTACAACACCAACAGCATTGCAGATGCGCTGCCGGCTTTTTAAAAGGAATATGGTCTTTACTTGATGGTTACGATGTCATATCGGTTCGGAAATACTGTTGCTGGAAGTTGATTCCAAAGAGTGGTTGTGCGTGGAAGTGCTTTGAAAAAGGCGCGGTGGCCGCCACTAGTTGTATTTATATATGTGTAAAGCCACTTTATTGTCGCTTGCTTCACAGCCATGAACCAAGCTCGTGAATAAGAGCTCTTATTGAGTTAAAATCTAATCGGGCTCAAATTTTAAAACGTGAATAAAGCCGACATAAATAATTACAACAAGTACAATACTCACGGTAGTCATTGTTTAACATTAGATATAAATAGTGAATTTCAATGTATATCTTATAAACGAGATCGGATGCAAGGGTACCGAGTATAAGCTTGGGGTTCCCGTCGACGACGTCGTTGCTGCTGATGTTGACGAGCTTGACGCCGTTCGCGTCGAGCACGTTGAGCGCTGTGTTCACGTTGTTGATGTGGTGCACGCGCATGCGGCCCCGCTCGCGTTTCTGCACCGACCACACCGCATCACTATCGTGTATATTCTCCCAACAAATACAATTCACATGGAATACGATCGGAAAACCAAAGGTTCTTTGACCCCCAGGCTTCCAAATGGAAACTTTTAGCAGACTATCACATCAGAGAACTATGACAGCTACCTGAGAAATTTCGACTGACAAACAGTCAATATTTCTCTATCTTTACTTTTACTTTTCTTTAACTGTCCTTTATTTTGCTTTTTTTTAACTATTTCCATCTTTTCATCGACTTCCAATCTCTCGTGGTAATTCATCATCATCATACCAGCCTTTAACTGTCCACTGCTGAACATCAGCCTCCCCCTTGAGGGGTTTGTCAATAGTTGCAACGACTGGCAACTGCAGTTAGGCTTTGGAGATGTTTTGAGAGGGGCGCTGCTGCCCATCCCTCGCCCTCCCTCAGTCGCCCCTTACAACACCCACGGGAATGGAGGGAGTGGCTTATTCTATACTTAGACCACACAGCATCGTCACATGGTGCTTCAATTATTGTTAAATGTAAATATATTATATATATTTATAATGACTCTTCTATGATATCATATGTACAGCAATTTCAAATATACTACAAATAACTGACATATTGCTGCGCGGTGAGTATCTCGAGCAGGGAGAGCAGGCACTCCCCGTCGCGCAGGTCCAGGAACAGGTCTGTCACGAGCGGCTTGTCATTCTGTAACCAGCACAAATCAACGTCAACTATGCGATACACTGTACGATGACGAGGACGATATCATCTTTGGGGTTGGCGGCGGTGGCCGCTTAGCAATGCTTGCGCATTCATACTTGCGCACATTCCCGACTTCTATGGCATGCGTAACAATACTTCATTTATTTTAATTAATTTTAAGTAACAATAGCCAGTATTTTTACTGCCATATCTCACCTTTCAAACGAAATACAGCGTACAAGCAAGCTGTTTTATGGCACAAGTATTTGAAACGGATCCATGCAGACAAGTTGTCATCGGACATATTAATATTAATATATATTTTTCGAGCTTCTTCCTACTTTTATTTGAAAGTAACATTAAAAGATGTTAATAATATTATACAAAGTGTAAAAGTATAGACTTCTTTAATGCATATTTATTTATTTTTATTACTTAATTATCGTATTAGAGACCAGTATCCTCACACATGTTCGTCGCCGGTTTATGAAATACAATACAAGTAGCCAAACTATATTATTATAGCTATGCTTACTTTCTGCTGCAACGAAATATTGTCAACTTCTTCAATATATACATACACATCTGTCACGCTTGTGTCCTATTGGGATAAGCAGAACAAAATAGTAAATGTTTGTATAACATGTTAGCACATTCAACAATCGGCGTGGTGGTAGCGTGGTGTACTCGTGTACAGCGTGGACTGCAAGTGGACACGTCTCTAATTATAATAATTGTCCTCAATTTGAATGTGATGTGACAGGGGGCCACCGGCCGCCGGCCGCCGGCCACCGTGCCGCACATTAATCACCACGCATCCTTTCTACTCTTATTGCTACTATCTTCACGCCAACTATGGTTTATTATAAAATATATTCTATGTATTAATTAACCAAATGTATATTTGTTTACCACATTCATACCTACTACCCATAGAACAACAAACATCCAAACATTTTCTACTTATTGCACCATTTCTGCGTAAAGTATTATGTGTGTTAATAAATGATATATGGTCAGTCTGTCTATTAAAATCCATTTAAATCCATTGAGCTATTCAAATGATAGCTCAGTAGAACCCTTGACTACGGCCTGGAGATCCTAAGATTAAATCTCAGCATAATTCTCCGAATTTTTCAAATTAAAATTGATTATAAAAAATTATCACTTTGTGTTTCAGTGACTACGTAGAACCGTCGTCCTCTATTCCATTTCAGACATTCATATATTACGAGGACAGCTTAAAAATTCTCCATATCAGGAGGCAAGATGTAGCTAATGTAATGGAAATAAAATGTAAAAACAAGTGATGGTTTTTATGCAAATATAATTTTCTCAAATATGCTTGGAATTGTGAGCATTATTTTGACAATGTTCTTAGAGATAAATCAAAATTGCCGTACTGGCCAGATACATGCGGGCAGCGGCCGGCAAAAGTTGTATGAAAATCCATATCTGTCGTTTTGCGGCCAGATAAATTACTATGTAAACTCATATCTGTCCTGTAATTTAAAAATGGAGTGACCTTTTACTGCGAAACATGGCTACCAAGGAGGTAACCATTAAAAGGTTTTATTTAAATTTCGAACTGGCTTGCAAATAGAAAGCTGTTTATTGAAAAAAAAAAACAAAGGAACATTATGGCGCGTGAAAAATTATTATTGTTCGTTATTCGTCATTGAACTTAAAAAGTAAAATTGTATTTTTGATTTCCGCGCATTGTTTGAGAAAAGTACTATACAAGCCTTGGCCACAACTAGGCATTGATGGTGCCTCATCTACGCCTCGGCCCACATTTGTACGTTCGTCCATCAATGCCTCAGTTGTTGGCCGCTGCAGTAATGTACTATTGTTTTGCACTCTTACATCCTATATGCATTATTTGCGTTCGACATAGTAGGTGGAGGGTCTTACCTTCACTAACTGCGAATTTATCCACTTGGCAAAGGTTTTCTTTTGGACATCCTCCCTCTCGTCTGTAACAAAATAGTAATCATTAAAACACGCGTATTCAATGTAAATATACCATAACTAAAATACATGTAAATATGTACTAAGTTAGTTCATATAGACAAAATTTGAAACGTGTTTTATAATATTTTTAAATATGAGAAAAGGCTATTCCCAATATCAATAATAATAATTACAACATCAAACAAGAGGCGATAACACCACCCACCCGTATAGGCCATCGACTATTATATCCCTTATTGTGACTTTTCAGCAAACTTAGTACAGTTTTCACATTCAATTGTTCTATATTATCCATGTTTGTAATATTTTTATAAACACCGCACGTGGACTCATTTGCCAATAGAACGATCTGTGGGAAGGGATTATTAGTAATGCGGACTACCAGTCCCATTGCTAGCAATATACCCTGTCAGGTCTGGAAACCATCGTGCTGAATTTCAGGTGTATTCATCACGATTGGCTAACTGGCCTGCTTTTTCATTCTCACCTATCATCCCTCACTGGTGTCCCGCCAGCGTATACCGTTAGCACAGGCGGGGCAACTATTCCATTATCATCCGTTACAAAACAATAGAACGACCTAAATGCAACCAAATAGTATATATTCTTCATTGCACTTATAAGTTACATATAAAATAATCTATTTATAAATGTTGTGAGCAAGGATGGACTTATCTCTGACAGAGATCTCTTCCAGTCAACCCAGTACAGTAAGAAAGCATTTCGTTAGCGGGCAGCTGAAGTGCTACAACTATTAATACATAAACAAATATATAGTTAAATAAAATATTAAAATATATAATAAAATATTACATAAATACATACACTATAAATACATATAATACCTACCTACTTATATAATAAATGTTAAAATAAATGAATATACTACTTACATTAAAAAATATCGTTTAATGATTTTAAGATTTGACAGTTCAATTAGAAACATACAAAAAAAAATATTACTCAAGGGAAAGAAAAACATTAACAAATAATAAAAGTATATTAATTTAATTTCTCATTCAATTCGTCCCATTCAATTTTAGAGTTGTTTCTGTGGGATCAGGTAATCAGTGAGATCATCATACCATAACGGCCCATTAACGTCCCACTACTGGGCACGATCTATCCTCAGTAGAGGAGTTCACTAGAAGCTATTACCACGTTGGCCAGAGGACTAGGCATTTCGTTTATAGTTTTCCTTCGCCAGCACGGTGTACGGTGCTTCCTTTAGGCGACTCTTACGAAATCCTCGAGATGAAAAAAATGATGACATTATCTTACTCTGTCACCATTTGGAATAATGTAACACTTGGCATGACAACGCATGAGGGGTATCATGGGCAAAACAGTATACTCTGTTATGTCCATGGTAATATTCTCATGTCTATAGGCGACAGTTACCACTTTCCATCAGGCGGGCCATTAACTTGTTTGCCATTCTATGTTGCATAAAAAAACTTATTATTATAGGTGTTATTACAGAAATAGCTTTCTATAAAATGCTTTATCTATCTTATCTAAATGATTAGTGTATGCATATTCTCAGCTCACTGTCACTGTCTTCACATTCAGCACTTCCATGGAATAACGTCTCCCAAGCCTTCAGTAAAGTTATCATGTCACGGGCATCGCTTTATTACAGATAACGATGGGATTTAATTTGAAAAGTATGTTTGCGGATATTGTTCAAACTATTAATCAAGTGGTGTAATTGTAATCAACTAATTTATGTAGAGAATGTCACGAGCTGTGTAGCACGTTATATGGGTACACGTTGAAAACTGCCGGTGCGTGCGCGCCGCGGAAGCCAACGGGCTCGGCTGATCCGCTCCACCAATTTTTATTGTACGTATGTACGAGCAACATCTTGCCAATTCTGAAAGGCGACCTTCATTAGATCCTCCTACTGCAAAATACATGTTGATTTGACTTGTGATTCTAAAGAGACAGACTAGTTACTCCACATTCTGAACGGCATATGTCGGCGTGTACATGTGTCGAGGATTACCGATAACTTTAAAGGAGATGTACTCGTAATATATTTTAATAAATATATTAATACGGCGCCGGAGACGAGCAATATATTAATGAGTGATCTTTCGATATTTATTAACCGAGACAATTCAATGCGAATCGAGACGCGCGGTTAGCATAATTTTATTCATACTATATTATGTGACACGGACGCGCAATACGGTAAGGTCGAGTAAGATAAGTATTCACCGGCAAGGTCGCCGCGGCCGGCCCCCTGCTGGAAGCTGTTTCGTACATCATTTAGCACACGACACGACGCCGCACTGAGGCATCGTTTACACCAAAACGTACAGCACCTGCGTCTGATATGGCACTGTGGCGTCTTGGGCTAGCTAAGGCTATGTCTGATTCCATAAGCGGACTATCCTCTTGTAACTCAACGTAGCTAACTAATAAACAAAGTAAGGGTAATGTTTTTCTCACGAATATGTGCATTTGGATAGCAACATAGATAAAGTAATAACACTGCTGTACTATTTTTTTTATGGTACAACTTAGAATGGCAAACAAGCTGACAGCCCACCTGATGAAAAGTGGTGACCGTCGCCTATAGACATGAGCAATACCATGGACATAACAGAGTATACTGTTTCGCCCATAATACCCTCCATGCATTGCCATTCCTGAGGACTCAGGTGTTATTCCTCTGTACCCTGTAAATTCACGCCATATCTTACCCTTAAAACCGAAAAACAGCCATGCAAACACAATTACTTTACGGTTAAAACACGAATGGGACAGAAGTACCCAAGCAAATTACTTTTGTACAAAGTCTCCCTCTGGTATGAAATACTAATAATAAACAGTATTATATTAGTCTTCCCTAGGTGCTAAGTAACTCATAGTTCCTACACTGTGATAATAATTAGCTACCTACATAGAATAAGACTGAGTTTGCAAATTTGTGTTCCGGGCGCAAATGGCATTTTGTATCATCACAGTGTAGACTAGACAGACATATACGTCATATGTGTTAAATAAACAAAGTGGAATTGAAATCCTATTCTGAATGTTGTAAACGTTGACACCATAACTTGAATATGACTCAATTTTATTTCACGAACACAATAAGTCAATATCTGTCTATAACTGTAAATCGTTATTTGATTAGAATTATTTTGTTTAATTCCGCTACCTTTAGTATGTGTGCGACTGCCCGCACTCGAAGATTGACCACTATCATTATAAGCAGTTTTTTTTTTTCAGAAATTCGCAGTCAGCCGAACGGTTAACACTAGGCTGCGAGCAACGACCTATTAATTTGTCTTAAGATACCTTCATTCAGAGATGAACACGTGTGGCAAAACATGCATGAATGAAATGGCAGTTAGAGATTGAAGAATTGATTTGATTGGAAATGAATTCGAATTGATTGATTGAAGAGGAATTGATTCAATCTTCGTGTTGACAGTCGCACACATATACATCCGCAAAATAGCACCTACGTTCAATAAAATATTTAGAACTTCAGAACCAGATACACTTGTGAAATTTTGTGAAATCCCCAGGGACAGATATAACTTTTAGTTTGGTACATTCTCCTCCTTATAAATTTTTTTTTAATAAGCTGACGGCCCACCTGATGAAAAGTAGTAACCGTCGCCTATAGACATGAGCAGTACCATGGACATAACAGAGTATACTGTTTCGTCCATGATACACCCCATGCGTTGCCATTCCTGAGGACTTAGGTGTTATTCGTCTGTACCCTGTAAATTCACTGTCATTTTCCAGGCTTCAAACCGAAACACACTCATGCAAACACGACTGCTCTGGGGAAAGGGATTATTAGTAATGGAGACTAAGTACCCTATTGCTATCAATATATCAAACCAGGTCAACCGCCCGTGGTACCCCCTGGAAATGATCGCGATGAATTTCAAGTGTATTCATTACGATGGGCTAACTGACCTGTCTTTTTCATTCTTATCTATAATCCGTCACTGGTGCCCCGCCAGTCTATACCGTTAGCGCGGGCGGGGTTACCACTCCATTATCATCCATTAAAAAAAAACACGACTAGTAGAAACTTTCTACCGTGATGCAGTTTCTACTAGAAACACGAATGGGACAGGTGTACAATCTCCCTCTGATAATGTTTCAAGTGAATAATAAATAAATAAATACACTAAATGTTTCAGTTTCATAGCCACTATATACCAGTACATACGTTTATATGCACTATATACGTATCTAAAGTATTTATTTATATTAGATATAAATATTAGTTTCAATTTGAAAGCTTACGACTGTAGCGGTATATTGTTCTATTATTGTGTATGCGCAGTCTATATTCAGTAATTGTGTCATAAAGAAGCGTTGTAATCGGCAAGCTCGCAGTAAACAGCCGTTGATGTCTATTCCGCGGTCAATAGCCACAGCTCGCGACGCGACTCATTTAGCGTTTCTACAATTGTTTACGAGCTGCCCAAATTGATACAGTACCTACATTACACTACTTTAAAATGCTACGACAAGTAGTCCGTTACAATAGAAATTATAAAATATTCACCGAATTTTTTTAAATTATCACAAAAACACTATCTAAATGAAATTAGTAAGAAATCGGAACAATTAATCAAATAATCGATTTTTGATCTGTAGTACTATAGGACACCAGTAGACTCTCTTATAGTCGAATCGATTTATTCGTTCATATAACGTCCTTTCTGATAATAATTCATTCATTCATTATTGATGCAGTGCAACGAGTTGACAATACGTAGTAAATAGAGGCCCAACATACAAATACGCCAACATATAAATTATTATTATTTCAGCCGTTAACGGTCGACTGCTGACTATAAGCCTTTCCCATAAGGGGAGTTTTGATAGTAGTTGTCACGCTTGGCAGGTCGTTTGGCAACTGCAGTTAGGCTTTAGAAATGTTTTAACAGGGATGCTGCTGCCCATCTCTCCACCATTAAGTTCTTTTAGTCGCCTCATATAATTAAGAATTCATATAATTTTGTACATTTTTTACATTAGAGACTTTATATATATATATATTTCCAAAGACGTTATGGTTACGTACGAATAATATATTGTGCCTCTATTGAGTAACAATTCCAGGAGCTTAGCATAAGACAAAAGTATATTTCCGGCGAGAGACAGCCACCGCCCCCGCAATTTAACGAAATCAGGCGATGCACGTGTGGGCGGCCACGGCTATTCGTCTTCTAATAAAAGGGAAAGTACGATGCCACATGACGTCTAAGTAGGTAAGCACACGCCCTCTGCTACACTGGCGTGCTCCTCATTATATACAATCAAATATACCTACATATTTAAATTATGACTTAAAATTGTGCTCCGCAAAAATACAATATATACAAAGCGTTCACGCTCACTTTTTATTTTTATTCGAGCAATAAGTGCTTTATATTATTCCCAAATTCGTGTATAATATAGTATATATCATATATGTGTAAGTATATTTGTTATTCATATATATTTATTCGTTTATATATGTAATTTTAATATGTATGTATATCAATAATTACTAGTACCGCATTCGAGTATTCCGACACTTCCCTATGGTTGACTGGGAGAGAATGCTTTTAGCATTAAGTCCGCCATGTACACATATTTGTACTAATGAATAAATAAATAAATATATAATAAACTTACGAGTACTTCAAACACGATAAACTTAATTGGGGACAGTCACTTCAAATGCTTCCTTTAGACCTTCGCGGTAACTTTTGACGCAATCAAATCGAAATAACATCGAACAGACGTCAAATATAAAGTAAGGCAAAGTCTACTCACACTCGATTACATTAAAAATTACCCCGATGACACGATGGCTTCCTGGGGGAACCGCGTGGAGGTCGACTTGATTAGTAAGATTGCTAGCAATGGGGCTGTTGGACATCGCTAACAATCCCTTTCCCCTCAGGGCAGCGGGTTGATCTATTACACCATCAAGGTCGTCAATATTTTTTTTAAATATCTGTGAATTGTCGCTATTGCGGTTTGCAATGTTACTTCTCGTGAACTTCTTCACGATGGGCTAACTGACCTGCTTTCATTCTCATCTATCATCTCCCACTGGTACCCCGCCAGCGTATACCGTTAGCGCAGACGGGGTTACCATTCCATTATCACCCATTTAAATACACGCTGCCCTCGCCTTACGACGGTTGCAAATGTGATCCCCACACAATAAATACAAAGCATTTTAATAAATAAGTACAGGCATATCTGTTTGTATTTGTGTGAATGTTTTCTATGTATGTGTTAATAAAGAAAAAAAAAGTATGTATTTCTATTAGTTGTTTAGTACCTATAGTAGAGTAGAGTTCTGCTCAGTTTGGGAATACATATCGCTTATAAATATTTATTTATTATGTGAGAGGAAAAGAGGATATCCGATCATGCGCAAGATTCCGAGGCGACTGAGCACTCGGCGCCAACTATTTCCGGGCACTAATTTCTCTTCATTAAACACCAGCGAGCCGCACTTAGCGGCTGTATGTACTCGGCCACACCAGCACCAATCTAGTTAATTTTTTTTTTTTATTATACAGAAATAGAATGGTAACCCCGCCTACGCTATCGGTATACTCTAGCGGGATACCAATAGGAGAAGATAAGTGAGAATGAAGTAAGATTAACCATACATAGCCCATCGTAAATAATTCAACAATAATTGTCCATGATGGGTTCCGCGTAGAGGTTGACCTAATGGGTTATATTGCTAGCAATAGTTAGACCCCATTACTAACAATCCCTTTCCCCATCTAATCAGTGATTATGTATAACACGTAACGAGCGTTGAGTTGTTGAGCGTTGGAATGAGCGGATCACTTACGTGCTACATTCATTCATCCACAATAAAAACCCATGACATAAAAAGCGGAGACAAAATTAAAGCACATTCAACTAAACAAATAAATTTTAGAAAATTTGTATTGACCAATAATCTCAATAGAATGATTGCCCCGTTGGACGGACACGGCGAAATAACTTATAAACAATAGATTTCAAATATTCGAAACTAGAAAGCGGAAAAGATACCGCGTTGTAAAAATAGATTTTATATTGGATTATATATATATATATAATCCAATATAAAATCTCTTTTATAATCAAGTTAGTTAATGTGATGCAATATATGCGCGCCTAAATTTGAAAGCGGAAATTTTCCCCGATTAGTGTTACGAGTCTCCATTCACAGGATCAGTGACTGTAATGATTATAATGCGGAAACTTGATACGGAGTACGCGGGACAGTTACGTACAGCACCAGCGCCGGGCGTCGCCCATAAAGCCAACCCGTAAGGATATGAGGGCATACCGCATGAATAACAAACACCACAACAACTTTGTTTGTATGCACGCTGGTCCCTGGGCGGGGGATCATCGGAAACAAACCTGTGCAAGAGTACAATGAAGACCATTATCCGTCTCTAGCGCCTACAAATCAGGAGCAGCCAGATCCTCACAATACCATATAACTTATATTACAAGTGTATTATACTTTTTTTACATTTTACATTCCTGACCATCTATATCCCGCGGCTTTGTCTATGTAAATTAGAATAAAAAGTAAATTCAGGTTTTTTTTTTAATTTGGTCAAGCGCTAAAGCGGGCAATCGGTCTGTGTTTACATTCTACTAATATTATAATTGTGTACTTGGATAAAATTACTTAAGTTGCTTTCTTATATTTTTGTTTCTATAAAAACTTAGAATCAAGCTTAGAACAAAAATTACACAATAATCTTGGAATCCGTCGGAATTAACCACTCAATGAATGTAATAGGCGAAGTGACATCACTGCGTCAACAGGCTGACGACTGGCTGGCGCGGCGCGGGGGACGCGCAAGTTTTTATTAATTACTCGCCCATCCAGCTCACTTACTAGTGCATTGCAAGAAAATTCTCACGCCCATCATAATATTTTATCTATGTCCCATTGTTTGTATCTATGCGATCACAGGTTATCTTCTATTTTGAAAGTAGTTTGTTACGCTTACGCGATATGTTCATTAAATCTAAACCAACATAAATACATAATGAACTGCAAGTTCCATATGGTGTCGCCAAATAAATCCATCCGCATAAATTGTTTTTCTTTGGTAATTTTAACTACTATACAAATGAAGCAAATATTTGTTACTAATTACAACTCTGGGTCGACTGCCCACACGGAGCCGTCCAACTCAAAAGCGTCTAAAATACGCAACGTTTTTGACATATCGTAAACATTGCACACCTATGGTATATTACATTATGCAAACATGTACGAGTGTCATTCATCGTTCCCTGGCCTTTGTCCCATTATTTAAGATCAGCGAACTATACCTTTCGCTTCTACTGATCCCTAACAGTCATCACATCATCGGACGCACTACTTTTTAAATGACTACCAAAGGAGAGAAGGTAGTTTTTAATTCAAATACAAACAAATACAAGCTTAGATTACAAGCTTTGCTTCATTTGGAATTAAATAGCGTTGTGTAATTAATTAATATATCCAGCAGTACTTACAATTATTTTTGTAATCTTCACACCATCTTCGTGGTATAAAAAAAAAATAGATAAAATGTACGGTCGCGCTAGTTGCCTGTATTTGTAACGATTGAAATTGGCTTTTTTTTGCGGAACAAAAACTGCTCGTTGAGAAGCAAAATCATTGAAACATGCGATTCCGCGTTCTAAAATCAGACATTTTAGATATAAAATGTTTACAATTCATTTCGTGTGTATTTTAACGAATGAAGTGTCGCATTATTACTGAACAAAATGTATTGGTATGCATACTTAATGCACTTTTTGAGATTTGTTAGCTAGGTATGAAATAAATTAAAATTAAATAATATTCTTTGATCGTGCACTTCTGTAAAATGTATAAGGAAAATATTTTTTTCTCTTATCTACGTTGGTAGACAGTATACAATCGTTTGCATATAAATTAGACATTGATGAACAGCTAAATCTATACAATAAGAACATTAACTGAACATTTTCCGATCACTTGCCTGTAATGGTGCCTATAGAATGGCAAACAAGCTGACGGCCCATCTGATGGAAAGTGGTAACTGTCACCTATACACATGAGCAGTATCATGGACATAACAGAGTATACTGTTTCGCTTATGATACCCTCCATGCATTGCCATTCCTGAGGACTCAGGTGTTATTCTTCTGTACCCAGTAAATTCACGCCATATCCCACCTTTCAAACTGAAACACAGCCATGCAAACACAACTGCTTTACGGTTGAAACTCGAATGGGACAGAGGTACCCAAGCAATCGACTTTTCCCACCCTTCAAACCGAAACACAGCCATGCGAACACAACTGCTTCACGGTTGAAACACGAATGGGACAGAGGTACCCAAGCAATCGACTTTTGTACAATGTCTCCCTCTGGTAAAAATTCTTTATCTTATACCCTTTCAGATGGAATTTATCTTTATTATTATCAATAGCAAGTGTTCTAAATTTCTAGTTTAGTATTTTTGGCTCACACTAATGAATCAAATGGTCATTCAATTAGCACGTCTCTGAATCATTATAGAAAAAGATATTTTAAAGTTTGTGTTCTACAAATACAGTGTTATAGTAACATTGTCTATAGACAACATGTTTCTAATTATGCCAATTAGTCATATAAATATTTCAATACTGTCATTATAGTATCACATCAACACTATTATATAATACCACTGGATGATATTCAATAATAGGTAATACACACAATTCTTTATTATCAAAGTAGTCGAGTCATTAATACAACCTTCAAAACTTTCCGACTGCTTTACATATTAGTAGTTACCACAAGCAATATGGAATTTAGTACAAAGGAATCTTGTAACATAAGAAAATGATAAATTATATTGTGTTTACATACTTGTTTGGCTGTGTGTTTATATTTTGATCATGCTGTGTACGCATATTTTTGGAGGGTTAGCTTGAACAAAACATTATTGTACTGTAAATTTATATAATATTGTTAATTCTCTGTAAAGTGTACCTATTGAAATAAAATAAAACACTGAGAAAACATTTTGTACACTACCTATACAATTCAAAACATGGTATATGGGTAAAAATACAAAAATTAGTTCTTATACTTTGTAATTGTTAAGTTTACTACAGTAATCTTTTGGAGGGAACAATAAAGAGTATCTGCCCTGTGCATCTGTGTTGCAAAAATATGTGCAAGGCTTAATCAGGTATTTTATACTTAATAATTTAGTTGCACACTGAGAGCTAGTTGTGTCACGCCCCAATTGTAGTGAATATATATATATATATATTGTATGCACATGGTGTATAACACACATTGAGTAGTATGTAGGTATCTAGTGTCACAAGTACTCAAACTAGTTTCCTTAGGAAGAATATGATCCACTGAAAGATGTGGCCGGCTGCATCTAAGATTTCATAGCTGCTAGCTTTCTTCACTACAATTGGGGCGTGACAACTAGCTCTCAGTGTGCAACTAAATTATTAAGTATAAAATACCTGATTAAACCTTGCACATATTTTTGCAACACAGATGCACAGGGCAGATACTCTTTATTGTTCCCTCCAAAAGATTACTGTAGTAAACTTAACAATTACAAAGTATAAGAACTAATTTTTGTATTTTTACCCATATACCATGTTTTGAATTGTATAGGTAGTGTACAAAATGTTTTCTCAGTGTTTTATTTTATTTCAATAGGTACACTTTACAGAGAATTAACAATATTATATAAATTTACAGTACAATAATGTTTTGTTCAAGCTAACCCTCCAAAAATATGCGTACACAGCATGATCAAAATATAAACACACAGCCAAACAAGTATGTAAACACAATATAATTTATCATTTTCTTATGTTACAAGATTCCTTTGTACTAAATTCCATATTGCTTGTGGTAACTACTAATATGTAAACCAGTCGGAGAGTTTTGAAGGTTGTATTAATGACTCGACTACTTTGATAATAAAGAATTGTGTGTATTACCTATTATTGAATATCATCCAGTGGTATTATATAATAGTGTTGATGTGATACTATAATGACAGTATTGATTCAAATTTTTCAAATTCAAAAATCATTTATTCATGTAGGACATTTTAGCCGCTTATGAACGTCAAATTTTTACATTATAATTTTATATTTACCCTACCGTCCAGTTCGGTATATAGATCCAATTGAGAAGAACTGGCAAGAAACTCAATTGAATTACTTTTTTTTTTAAAGCCAGTTTATTTACAATGTATATTTATATAGGTGTCTATGTCTAACATTAAATGAAAATTCAGTGCATGAACAACTATTGCCATGCACACTCGTCATTCAAGTAATCGTTTAGTGAGTAATAGGCTTTGCTCAGTAAATATGATTTAACAGATGTTTTGAATTTATTTAAGGGTAATTCCAACATATCCTTTGGTATCTTATTGTAAATTTTTATACCTATTCCCATAAAAGACCTATTAACTTTTTCTAAACGATACTTGGAGACAGCAAGTTTGTCTTTAAATCTAGTATTAATATTATGAATATTGCTGTTTTTTGGAAATAAGTCAAGATTTTTATGAACATATAGAATATTTGAATATATAAATTGAGAAGCAACGGTGAGAATATTTGCCTCTTTGAATTTCTCTCTTAATGAGTCACGACTCTTCATACAGTAGATCGCTCGAACGGCACGTTTTTGTAATATGAATATATTCTTAATATCTGCCGCTTTTCCCCATAGTAATATTCCATAAGAGAGTAAACTATGAAAATAACTAAAATAGACTAATCTAGCAGTATCAGTATCAGTGTACTGTCTAACTTTACGCACGGCAAAAGCTGCTGAACTTAGTTTCGCTGCAAGGCTTTGAATTTGTGCACCCCATTGTGTTTTATTATCTAGTGTGATTCCTAGAAAGACAGTAGATTCTATAAATTCGAGAGATTCGTCATTTAATTTAATATTGCAATTAGTATTAAAACTTTTAGATAGAGAGAAATTAACACATTTTGTTTTTTTAGCGTTTAACATAAGATTGTTAGTTGTAAACCAGTGCAGGAGACGCCGCAAAGCACTATTTACATCGTCATAATTATTAGTCATTCTATTAACTTTAAAAATCAATGAAGTATCGTCTGCAAACAATACTATGCCGCATCTATCCTGCATGGCATATGGGAGATCATTAATGTAAACTAGGAATAAAAATGGACCGAGAATAGATCCTTGAGGTACACCCATTTGCACAAGTGACCCGTCAGACGTAGCGTTGCTAATCTTCACTTTCTGTATTCTATCAGATAGATAAGATTTTATTAAATTTAAAGCATTGTCTTTGACGCCATAAAAAGCAAGTTTTTTTAGCAATGTATTATGATCAACGCAATCAAAAGCCTTAGAAAGGTCACAAAAAACACCTATCACATCCATTTTAGTTTCCCATGCAGCAATTACGTGTCTAAGCAACTCTGCACCTGCATCTGTAGTTGAACGACCTTTGGAAAAACCGAATTGACTATTGTGGATTAAATTATTTAAATTGAAATAACTGACAAGTTGCATAAGGATTATTTTTTCAAAAATTTTACTGAGTGCTGGGAGTATGGATATAGGTCTATAATTTATTGGGTCACTCCTATCTCCAGATATTAGATATTGAAATATTTATATGACTAATTGGCATAATTAGAAACATGTTGTCTATAGACAATGTTACTATAACACTGTATTTGTAGAACACAAACCTTAAAATATCTTTTTCTATAATGATTCAGAGACGTGCTAATTGTATGACCATTTGATTCATTAGTGTGAGCCGAAAATACTAAACTAGAAATTTAGAACACTTGCTATTGATAATAATAAAGATAAATTCCATCTGAAAGGGTATAAGATAAAGAATTTTTACCAGAGGGAGACATTGTACAAAAGTCGATTGCTTGGGTACCTCTGTCCCATTCGTGTTTCAACCGTGAAGCAGTTGTGTTTGCATGGCTGTGTTTCGGTTTGAAGGGTGGGAAAAGTCGATTGCTTGGGTACCTCTGTCCCATTCGTGTTACTACCGTGAAGCAGTTGTGTTTGCATGGCTGTGTTTCGGTTTGAAAGGTGGGATATGGCATGAATTTACTGGGTACAGAAGAATAACACCTGAGTCCTGAGGAATGGCAATGCATGGGGGGTATCATGGGCGAAACAGTATACTCTGTTATATCCAGGGTACTGCTCATGTCTATAGGCGACGGTTACCACTTTCCATCAGGTGGGCCGTCAGCTTGTTTGTCATCCTAAGCTGTATAAAAAAAAAGAAATAAGGGTGTAAAATATGGAATGTATGTTAACAAAGTTTGCCATCTTTAGTCATAAATATGAAAGTGAGTTTGTTTGTTACCTCTTGGTGTCATGATCGCTTAACCATTAACTATAAAATTTGGAATACAGGCACTATATATCCTTATCCATTCTATATATATATAGATAAGGATATGAGCTACTTTGTATCCAGGTCACATGAATGAAGTTGCAGATGTAAGCTACTATTATATTTTCAGCTATAGGTGATGGTAATCATTTTTCACCCAACGGACTATCAATTTATGTGCCACTCTATACATCAAGGAAAAGGAAATTGTAACACTATTATGTTATGTTTAAATGGTATAAAACAAAGCCCCTGTCTACCATCTGTCATACATTCTTCTAAACTATAATAATGAATTTTGATATAAGCTTCACTATCATTTTGTGTTTATGATAAGTTTTTATGTACATCATATATTTGCATCCATACAAAGCCAGGCAGATAGGTATAAAATACAATTAATATTCATTCACATAACACTATTCAGCTATGCTTATTTGAAGCTTGAAACTGCATAATAGAAGTGTCTAACAGTAAACTGTAGGGCAGTTGAGATATTTAAGTATTTGATTATTTTTGAGATTTTATAATTTTTATATGTATATGATAAAAAAAATTCAATTAAAAATTACAACTATATAAAATGGACTACTGGGTGCCTATGCCTATATAAGATTATAATAAAAAAAAAGTTTTAAACACTGCAGTTCCTTCCCAGAAGGAATAGTAAACTAAATTGTTCATAAGGCTTTCTGTACCAAACTGACCAGCAGACTTCAAAAAAATTCTAATCTAAAATTATATTTAAAATATATACTTCAATAGAAATATATTTATTTATTTATAATATTAAAAAAAAATCTTAATTATACCGTAATTGTTTTAAACTTAGTTTCAAAATCATGTATTATTAAGTAGCTTCTGGTTTAATATAACAAAATGATTAAGTAACCGATGAACATGATGGTGAGAGTAAATTCGGTACGGATTTCAGTTTTATCAACAGTGTGTACAGAGCGAGCGATAAGATAGTGTCAACGGTGTAATATGGGAATTTTAATCGCCCTCATAAATAAAGGCATCGGTGTGGGGCGACGGCGACGGCGGCGGCTCGGCGCGGGAGTCGCCGCGGCCCCGAATCGTTGCATCATTAACTTAAAACACATCATGTCGATTCGTAGATCGCCACTCAAGGTCTTGGCGCAATACACTTTTATTTAAGTAATTACTTAACAGCGGGGGCCGGTACCACCCCTCCAGCGTACTTACCGACGATGCTCGGCTCCATTTTTTCAATAAATATCCAGACTCTTTCCCAATCAAGTTAAAGTTAAGCATAAAAAGTTCTTCTGAGACATGACAACACGCACACACTCACAAATCGCCACTCCCAAGCACAAAGTTTATCCAAACTTTTTAGAACTAAAATTAGTGAGAACAATCCATCAGACACACTCTGATAGCGATCACTAAATAATTCATTCACTTTTAAGCACAAGAAATATCACGAAAAAGGAATATTAACAGAAAGCGTGGAAAACATTATGACGATCAGACAGCAACTTAGTACCGAAACTAAACACAAGTGACAGATTCAGTGTTGCTAACTCTAAATGAAATTAAATGCTACAATTTATTAAAAATAAAATAAACTATATTTTTGTTAGTTCTCTAATAACGTCAATAAAATGTATTAAGATTACCTTTACTTTAGACCTTACTATCTAATTTATCTTTCAAATTATTAGGATGATGAACTGAACGAACAACTGTCCATGTTGTTAGTCTGAGCATTTACGGAATATATGACCATTTTAAACATAATACATTTAAATAAGCAAATATTGTTAACTAAGATTTAAAAGAGTAGCTATTGAGTTTCTTGAGAATTTTTCTAAGCAGATAATAACATTTCAAATCCAGCAGTCCAATCAGCAGTCTAAGTCAATAACATTTCAGATCCAATGGAATCAAACAATTTGACAAAGCTTGTGAAAAAATGTATTTGAATGGTGATGATTTTGAATTCGAACTTCAATATTCTATAAGTGAATAAAAATTAACTTAATATAGGCTTCAAATATTAATTTTAAGTTGTTTGTTTACAAGATTGTTTCTTTCTCATATAAAGTAAATTGGACTAAGGAAATATTTTTCAGAATTCCATAACATGGCGTGCTCTGCCTGAACGGTTTAAAATAAAGGCCTAAGATTTGTATTTCGCGACATCAAGTTTCTTAAAAAATATTAGTGCAGTACTTTCCCACCAGCCAAACTACTAGCCTTACTAAAATGTGTCGAATAGTTTAAAGATTACACAAACAAATATTGCCCCGTAAAAGCCGGAGCAGGTAGCTTTTTTTTTTACAACACAGGAGGCAAACGAGCATGCGGCTCACCTGATGGTAAGTGACTACCGCCGCCCATGATCACCCACAACACCAGCGGCATTGCAGGTATGCTGCCGGTCTTTTAAAAAGGAATATACTCTTTTCTAGTAACATCATGCTCTCTGTAGGTAGCTAGTAATATCATAAAGCAGGTGTTTTATTAACTAGCCAAATAACTTGAAAGAGCTTAAGAAAAGGTCTTTATACGTGTTTATAATATAATAGAGTCAAGACTTACATCATTATCTCATCTGAATAACCTAAAGGAGTACAACAACTAATGGACGTTACGTGCTTACGTACGTACGTATGTATGTACGTATATATAAAAAAATCTAACTCCTAATCATTAAGAAGTTGTTCCTTCCATCATTCGCTTAACAACATGAAATAATGCTACCAAATGCAAAGTATCTGAATAAGTTTTGAAAAAATATGCAACACCAAATATGTATGTGCCTATAAAATTTGAGGATTACTCTTGATTTCTCTGAAATCCCATCATCAAATCCTGACTTGATGACTCTTCCTCAGGAGAAGTAATATTCTTTCGAATACAAAAATAATTTTCAAAATCGAACAATTGACGGGGAAATTGGTGAGCTAAATAGAAAAATATATAGTTGAACATAGAAACTCCTCCTTTTTGAAGTCGATTAAAAATGTGACTTTTCTTTTTCAGTGCTAAACTTGTTATATATTGCTAATTTAGCAATAAAAAATTTCATCTAGCAACATTCTAAAGTTCGATGACACAAGTTTTGATACCGGCGCGCGATATTCGAAATAAACAATTGAAGTAATTTCAAGTTATCGAAAATTTTATTGATTTAGATGTTTATATTAGAAAGTCCGTATCATTGATTACTTGATTACAATTATTATATTTATTTATTAAATCAGTCCTCAGTATCAAATATTGATACTCACATGTATACTAATGGTAGTGGAATAAAATAAAATATGAAAGTATCTGAAAGTATAATCAACTAACCAGTTATTGATTTTTTTTTTTTATATTCTCATCTATTTTGTTAATTTCCATTTACAAATCCAATGATTGAAATAATCAGTCATGGCCGAATGCATGTTGTTAACCAACATCAAAAAAGGAGGTATTTATCAATTCGGTTCTTTTTTATGTTTGTTACCTCAGAACTCCGCCATTTACAAACCGACTTGGAAAATTCTTTTTTCTTTATTTGAAAGGATATACTTTGGAACCAATCTGTTCCATAGAAATATATCAAAATTAATTCAGTAGTTTATAAAACAAAATGACTAGTTTTGCCATGATGAAGCGACTACACGCTTTTATGTTGAACAAAATATTAAATTATTTAAGAAAATATTATACTGTTATTGATAATTTACTGCGGAGTACTGGTGCATACACGTAGGTACATATAAAGAAGGGAAGGAATTCTCGGTCATGAGGTCTCCTGGTTTTTGTTTAATTAATGTAAATGAAATGGTGCTCCCGCTTATATTATATTAACAGTATACAATGGCGGTCCACTTGTGGAGGATGAAGCTGTGTGGATTGTATAATCCGTATTGAGTAAAATTCTAATAACCATGGAAACAACAGAAATACTCCTCAGGTTGACCACTAGATGGAGTTGTTATTTTAGTATGTGTGTATATGTGTGTGTGTGTCTGTGCTACAACGCGATATTTTATTTTTGTTGGATGAAAATGGAATGGCAGCTTCACCTGCGCTACCGGTATACGCTGGCGGAGCACCAGTGAAGGGTGATCGATGAAAATGAAAACAGGCCAGTTAGCCCAACATGATGAATTCATCAGGAATTAACCATAATAGTTTCCAAGGGGAACCGCGAGGAGGTCGACCTGGTTGGGTATATTGCTAGCAATGGGATTCTCAGTCTCCATTACTAACAATCTCATTCCCCCCACAACGCGATATTAAAATTTCTAACAAGAGTATATAATACTATAATAATATAGGAATATATTGAAAATAATAATAAAAATCTCATGTGGTAAACGTTAAAGGTCTATTTATTTTTTGAAACCTAAATTAAACCGTACCTATACTCTCGTGGATGTGAATAAGGCTTTGTTTATCGATAAAGTCAACTTCATGTTCATGTCCCATTCAGCAAGAATTAACCACACACGGTTTACAGAAAGGGACCACAGATACATCGATTTGAAGGGGTATACCACTATCTATGGGGACTAGTGGCTCCATTACTAATAATCTCTCGTCCAGTTAGACTAGTACTATTGGTAGACGTAGAGCATCCTGGAAATCATCATTCTTAATTCTTGATGAATTTGTCAGGATGGTCTGTATACCTTTACTTTATCCTCACCTATTATCACTACCTGGTATCCAGCCAGTGCATACCGATAACACGATGATTTCCAAGGGAGTGCAAAAGAAGGATCCCTTTAATAACAATTCCCTTAAAATAATTAAAATATTTCGACTTGCGAACAATTGGGTAAGGTAATAGAGCACAGTCATTCATATTACCTATTGGATTTATTCTCTTATTTTTATTTTCTTTTTACGCATGCGTAGTGCAGGTAAAATAAAACCATAACAAAGTCAAAATTCTATAAAATTTTCACAGCATAAGTTTGTTCAGTGCATAATTCCTCAAAACTCATATTCCGAAGCCATCTATTTGTCAAATAGAGTATCGCTCTAACTTGACAATAGATGACGTTACAAAATAAATGTGATAAAGTTCTCTGCAGATTTATAAATGTTTAAAGATAATGTACCACAGGGAGACTTTGTACAAAAGTCGATTGCTTGGGTACCTCTGTCCCATTCGTGTTTCAACCGTGAAGCAGTTGTGTTTGTATGACTGTGTTTAGGTTTGAAGGGTGGGGTATGGCGTGAATTTACTGGGTACAGAGGAATAACACCTGAGGCTTCAGGAATGGCAACGCATGGGGGTATCATTGGCGAAACAGTATACTCTGTTATGTCCATGGTACTGCTCATGTTTATAGGCGACGGTTACCACTTTCCATCAGGTGGGCCGTCAGCTTGTTTGCCATTCTAAGTTGTATAAAAAAAAGTGTATAAATTGATATCGGCATTTAAATAAAAAAACTAACGTATTGGCTTTTAAGTGTCTCAGAAACATTGGGCTCGATACTGAGGCGCCAATTCTCTAAACATTTCCTAACAATTTCAATTCGATATCGCAGATAAATTTTATTGTAAGAACCAATATGAACTAAATTTCTAATATGTAGATAAAGTCAATATTAATATAATTTTAATTTGTGATCGTCCATAAAATAGTCATTTCGTAAAATTATCAAATTAAAATATTAGATATAAATTTAGAGAAATGGTACCTCAGAATCGACCCCTTTGTATAAATTCTTTACATGTGCCATAGATGGCGCTAGCAAACCGCTCGATAAGGCCCGATTTTACAATGTTAAAAGTTTAGAGATATCATACTACCTAGTGCCTGTGCATGTTTTTTTTAGTTACAATTGAACGTCCCACTATTGGAGATTAAGTACCCACCAATATTAGCACTAGAGTGAATGAGGGCTAAAGAATTTCTTAGGAATTTTTAAACATAATCGGCAATAACAACTCTTAGTCATAATTTTTAATTATTATAATATTTTCTTACGAACTTACATTTGCTGTGGTTGACATGTTTCTCGTACGGTGTGTATGCGTAGTGGGGCACTTCTCCCACCTCCACCACCCATGTAATCTTGCGCTGCGCGTGCGCCAGCAGCGGGGAGCCCGACTGCATCTCCTCTCCTCTAGGACTTGCTGCTGCTACACGGCGCTGTGCTTGTCTCCTTCCCTCAGCCTCTCCGGTCCTCCGTCACCAGTCACCTGCGAGCTGCCCTGTGAGCATCTCGTCACAGTACACTCAGAAACACTGCACTACTGCACTGCACCGCATTGCACACACCACAGAATTTGCGCAGAGAGATAGCGCGTGCGTCGTTTCACTATGTTCACTCAGTGTATTGAATATTCATCAGCATTGACGTGTTTAACCCACATATCAATAACATAAACGGTTTCGATGTTTTTGTTCGGTTTGAATTCCTAGCAACTATGTGTCAGTATTGTATACTCATTTAACAGTCTATTATGTAAAAATTTGTAAATAAAATATATACTAAGGGAACCTGGGCACTGGCAGATATTAGTTTATCAAGTGACTTCAAAGACTTAAAGAGTTTCGGCATTGAATTCTGATACAGGTCGAGCCTAGCTGATCATCTAAGCCAGTGAAGGGTATCTTATTGACCGCGACAGAATGATCGTGTAGCGATAATATACAAAAACACGAGACTTTCGCCGGCGAGCGGTGCGGTGCGGTGCGGTGCGCACACGACACGCACCTAGGCCATTACTTTGCTATCGCGGTTATTTTTAGGTATGCAGTTCACCTTGACAACTGGCTTTGAATCCATAGGTGAGGGCGCGTGTTCCGCCCGCGATGCAACCCACTTGTGTCCGCGGTTCGCAAACTGCGGCAGCCACATCTACCTATTTACCTATCCCACGAATAGTAATACACTAATATGTAACTATACAATTTGTTGTAATCTGACTCAAAAATTCAAAACTTATGTTTTGAACATCTAGAAAACCTTAATTTCTTGTTCTGACGTAGATACTTCTAGACCCCACGGGTTTTGTACATCTACACAAGTATAACTTGTTCCCTATTATTAAATTACTATAAGTCTTTATTTTAGTGCTCGTAGAGGAAAATACTGTATGAGTTCATATGTTACGTTGCAACTCTTCCTGTCAGCTGTGTTTTCGTGGCTGTAATAAAGTACTCTAACTAAATGGATAAAACTCATATGAAAGCAGGTATCTGACATTATCAGACAAATTGATATGCCTACTAATTTAATTTTTGCCTAAATTTTCTGGGTTCCAATGATGGTAATGTCCGTTAACGAATTAAATTAATCCGATAGATACCGACATACTACTTTTATGCTACCAATCTATGTTAACGTATGCTACGTCAGATTCAAACGTGCGTCGTGAAATATTTACGAATCAAATTGAATGCTCGTTCACCGCAACTTCAGTCCAATAATTTCTTTGACTATATCTGTGTGGTTTGAGGCTGCGAATACAGCTGGCATTGTTTGTAATTATTATTATTACTGTATGTTTTAGTAGAATAAACAATATTAATAGCCGTGAGCATATATATTTTATAAAAAAAAAAAATTGAAACCAATTTTTTTTATTTCTGATGGTTCATTCATAAATTTAATTTAAAACATGTACCATTCAGTTACCTAGTGCTGTTTAAACCATCTTATTCATCCAATATTCAGTAGTCAGTGCAATGAACAAATAAAATAGGACAGGGTCAAGCAGGCTGACTCGGGCACGGTGGAACAACATTCTTAGACTACTCAGCTCGGCCCAGGTGCGGTGGTGCGTCGTCGCTCGCGTAGGCCTCCGCCGCGCCGCCGCGCCGGCCGGCGACCGCGGCGGTGCGCGCGCGCTGCGCCTGCGACGCGCGACGTCACGACAATAGTCGCAAGCTCTCACAACATAACGTGACGCAATATTCAGTACGCGCGCACCCGGGCCTATGTTTAACTGACATTTTCCGTTTATTTTCAACTCTCACTTCTCAGTATACGAACATTAATCTATCTAATATTCTTCAAGAGATAAGTCTTGTCTGATGTACCTATTGACTCATCATCGCTAAGCTTAGATTATTGAAGTTTTAACTAAATAACTAACCTTTTTTATGATTCCTTTTAGTTTATTCCTATGCATGAGAAAAGAGGTACGGAAAAAAATCATAATTATCCCTAGCGATAAGACCGCCTGTTGTACCTTTATATGTATATTTTAACCTGTATGTCATGCTACTGTATTTCCGTTGAATTGTTTATATGTCATTGTTTATTTCTATGATTTTAGTGTCATAAAGAGTAAAATAAATAAATATAGTCTCTAAAGGAGAAAAGGGATTCTAAGTTGAAAAGGAGTCTATTTTTATATCCAATACCTAGATGCCTATGTATCTGATTAATTACTTATTTTACTCAGATAATCATGAAACTTTTAACGTCCATATTTATCAAGTTGGTCAACAACACATGTACCTACCAGATAAACACCGCACCCGATGAAGCCAAATACATATTTCATTTCTGTTGGAGTTGAGCGCTCAGCAGATTATCTGTCTATCAAACTCAATATCAAGTATTCGTCATTTAGTCTAGGCGTAACAATAAACAATCTCTTTTAATCTTTATTATTATAGTCTAGGCCAGATATGGGCGATTAATATTAAATTATTTACGAAATAAGATAACATAATTTCTCCTACTTATCATTAAAACAGTCCTCGCTTCTCATATCTGTGGATGATGAGATGGATCTGTGAGAGACTAATCCACGGTCATTCATGTCACTTGCCGCTAATCGGCAAAATGCAGCTTATAAATAATCTACAATAGATAACGTTATTTCATGTTTTATTATTAGAGACCAATTACAGGTCGCAATAAAAGTGCAGTGTCCTTTAGAGTGCAGATGTTGTTATACAAACGCGCAACATATGCCCGTGTGGCAACGGTGAGGTTGACCCGCCGCGCCGCGCCGCCAGCGACGAGACCACAACACAATGTTACGCAAAGAGTAAAGTAATCCCTCGTCCTACGTATGTATGATATGCACACTGTACTTACAAATTACTGTTATCTCATTTTAGTAGCCGTCGTGCAATTCGCTCTTATCACATATCTTAGCCACTCGCTACACCACTGAAATACTCAACCATTATAAATTTAAAAAAAATACCGCAGCACCGTCTTGTCGCTAATTGACTAGTGCTTGTACTCCCTATTTTGGTCTAGATAAGTGACAGACATATTTTCTTGCATTTTTTTGTGTAAAAGCATACTTCTTATACGTAAATAGAGAATCGTATTTATACCAATATTTGCATTATGTGAAGGTTGGGGACTTAAAACATCTCTAAAGCCAAACTGCGATTGCGAATCCGCCTGCCAATCGTGGCAACTACTGGCAAAACCCCCCAAGGGGGAAATTTATGTTCAGCAGTGGACATTTCAAGGTTGATATGTTGATGATGATCATGTGGGAGTTTGAACCTTGGTCTATGGAAGGTGAATCATTCATTATTATTCTTATGATTGTACACTAATAAGGAGCAATTATGTTATTTCACAATTTCTCATATCTTTTACATAATTATTTATCCCAATTTTTTACTTCATCGTAAATGTAACAAAAATACTGACAGTAAAAAATGTCTAATCTTACTTCATAAATCAAAATTCGGCTAAAAGCATTCTACCTATTCTATAATAAAATGTAGCAAAAAAAAAACTGGAATGTTCACTTTGAGTAGGTATCTGTATTAAATATTCATATATTTGTGTGTGTACGTTTATATCTCTATTAAAAACAGAGCACATATTTTAGACATTTCGTTAAAATAACAAATGGTTTTAAATTTCAAATTATAAATATAGTTAGGCAGTAATTGTAGCATCGATTTGTGAGGCAAATGAGAATAAGCGTGAAGTTCATGGTTTCATAACAAAGCAATCACCTCGCTAGCTGCGGACTCGCTGTACTCGTACCTACACTGTACACTGTACCTGACTACGTACTTACTGAAATTACAACCATAAACACTGACACAACTACAGACACGACTTATTACACGCGGCAGGTATTTATATTATATTATTCTAGCTGTTACCTGCGGCTTCGCTCGCGATTAAGTGTAAATTAAGGTCAATGGTTGTATGGAAGCCTGTAATTTCCAAAGTAAGAAGCATGAAAATTTATTCTGGTTACTAAAAGTTTATTGCGGCGTTTTTATTTTTCCTTGCACACATATTTTTTTTATTATATATTTGTATATTGTAGATTTCACATCGTAGTTTTAAAAGCTCCATTGAAAAATAACTCTTGAGGCTCTCTCTTATGTAACAAATGTCCATATAATATTCTTCTAGATAGTATGGACTTTTCCTGTATATTTAGCTCCAATTTACATTTTAAGTAATGCCAAAATTCGGGACTACGAGTTGTATAATAAATCCCTATATGACGTGATAATATATTAATCTATTTCATAATAGGATCTTTAAAACTTCATGATTACCATTTATTCATATGACAGCTTTTTACGGAAATCCGCAAGATTAGCAGCAACTTTGTATTTGTTCTAACAATTAGACATTATTAACAGTAATGAACAGGCTCATTTTTCGGATAGAAAAATTCTGGGCTCATAAGGTGGCCACTGACCCTCAGAAATTGTGGGGGGGGGGGGACGGATTGTTAATAATGGAGACTGAGAATCCCATTGCTAGCAATATACCCAACCAGGTCGACCTCCTCGCGTTTCTCCCTGGAAACTATCATGTTTTCGTTCTCATCGATCACCCTTCACTGGTGTTCCGCCAACGTATCCCGTTAGTGCAGGCCGGGTTACTATTTGCGCCCATAAAAAAAAGAACCTCAGAAATCGGTGCAAATGTTTCTCAAAATAATTGCGCCGAATTCTGTAGTAAATTATTTTGATATTTTGATTTGTGACGTATATCATCATAACAATGTATTATATTAGGATATTAGTATTTTTAAATTTTGTATAAAAAATACTTAGAAAAAGTATTATTGCGCACACTTAAAACATCGATTAAAACACAAAAATAAGTAAGGGCTATAACGTTATCTAATCAGGAACTGGCACTGCTGGCCTAGATATGGACGAACAAACCAATAAATTCCTTTTATCACTGACACAACATGTTATTTATCGTGAAACAATCATAATACCTATTTCACTGGTAATAATTTGTGTGCATGCACAGTCAATTGTCAAATGCGCGCGAACGGCGCGAAGTCCGCGGCGCGTCGTGTTCGGAGCGCGCGAAATTACGTCTCAACGGTTGACTGTGCAACTAGCGACTGTCAAACAAAACAGCCGGCTATCGATAAGCATTATTTTGATAATTAAAGCACCAAACACGTCACAGGTGCAGCTTTTATTCATTTATCTGTTATTATTATTATTCGTTATCAGTCGACCAATTCATTACATACACACAATGACACTAATAGGTAGTCATTTATTAGTTATCGATGCATCCACATTTAGAATGCAGTACGGTTAGAATCTGATCAAAGCAGATGCTACTTCTGTTAGTTAATTAACTTGAGGCACAGTAGTGTGCATGTTACTTTGCGTAAAAAAGGCCCAGTGTTCGATGCTCAGTTGAAATAATTTACGAAGTAAACTTTTCAAAATTGGCTCTAGTATGGCTGTACTAATTCTAAGTATCATCATTTGTTTTTCTATGTCTATACACTGGGATCTTAATTGTCTGGTTTTTAATAACAACACAGTGGAAGTTAGTGGGAATGAAAAAGCAGCTTTATTTGAATCGTAATATAACTCGTTTTAAACACCAAATACAATAATTTCAATAGTGGAGTATAAGAATAAAACTATAATTCGTGTAAAGCAGATTTATAATGAAAAAATACCCCTAAAATATTTAAATGACAGTGCAATCCATATCAAAATCAGTTGCGTAATTTAGATGAAGTAAGAGGAGAAACAGATAGACGAGGAGAGGTACTTTTTTTATACAACTGAGAAATAATAGACAGGTACAAATCGCAGACTTTTGCAGACAGATGATGCTAAATCGAAAAATCTATTATTTAATTTATATAAAATAATAATAATCATGAATACAAGAATTTAATATAAAAGCTACTTGTAGATAAAAAGATACTGTTAAAAATATCATTTGTCATAAAAATACCTTTTTCAAATTTCTCCCATGCCTGGTACAACTACATATGGCAATAATTTGGAGAAACACAGAAGTCGCAGAGTTTTACGCACTGATTACAATGATTCAAGGTTGGTTCTATTTCATAAATGGATAGCTTTTTGTCCGCTACTTCGTACGTGTGAATTTCAGAAGAAGGAAAATAATAAAATAGATCACTTCTGGATGCAGTATCAGTATAAACCATAATTCAGATTTTATATTCAGAAACACAACTGTGAAATGCATCCAATTTGATGCAATCGTTTTCCATGTATACACATGGTCTACTTACAATTTGATGATATTAGTAAGACAACTTCCTGATAAACTCGTGCTTGTAATAACAATTAACTCTTAGTGTTATTGGGAGTACAGATAACGTAGTACTATTGGTAGTAAGTATCATAGATTGGACATGGTGCAACATTCGCCTCGCCTAATTAGATGTTATTAAAATACAATCATAAATGTTGTGGAGCGAGCGAGGACGTTATCAGCCAAAGTTTAGGGCGTTGCTCCCGGCCCCGCGCCGGCCGCCACGCTCTCTGCCCGCTCCTAATTAGTTTTATAGCGTTTCTGTCGAGTGTCAGTTGAATTGGTGTCGACTTGTATCCGACGAGCGACACATGCTCTCCTCTCTCCGACATTTGCATGCAACTAATTAGATAATGGAATGGGCAAAATCCTCGCGGTACTATGGCACGTTCATAATTTTTCAAACCGATTTATGTATTTAGTAAAGTTATGCCAAAGGTGTTCTTCTCTAGTAATCTGTTAAGTTATGGAGTATGTACGAGTAGCACACCAATATGCGGCCCCAGCATCCCGAGCCATTGCAGTCGACGACTATTCCCTCCACAATTGTAGCGTTCCTCTTTCCCTTTTCCCTATAAATCCTCCATTCCTTTTTTACCAACTTCTTTAATTCACTCCCAACGTCCCCCTCCTTTTTCCTCGAACCTTTTCTCCATACCGTAAATGGCAGATACCATCAACAAATGCATTTCCAAAGAACGATGATGTCAGGCAAGCGGCTGGCCGTAAAACCAAAAGCCAAAACCTTGAGTAACATACATAAAAACATATTACGCCGACATCAAATAATTGAGATAAAGGCAGGACGATAATGACGCCTGTGACTTTTAGAAAAATATTAGTGCTTTTCAGACTCGCTTCCCCATAGCGCTGGAGCATAAAAATTAATAATCTTTAAAAAACATATGAACATCTCTGATCAAAAGTGAATCTTGAAAAACATCTCTGATCAATATTAACACCTTATTATATCTTGAGAAACATCTCTGACCAAAAGTGACTTTTGAGTAACATCTCTGATCAAAAGTGAATCTTGAGAAACATCTCTGACCAAAAGTGACTTTTGAGAAACATCTCTGATCAAAAGTGAATCTTGAGAAACATCTCTGATCAATATTAACACTTGAGAATCATCTCTGACCAAAAATGACTTTTGAGAAACATCTCTGATCAAAAGTGAATCTTGAGAAACATCTCTGACCAAAAGTGACTTTTGAGAAACATCTCTGATCAAAAGTGAATCTTGAGAAACATCTCTGACCAAAAGTGACTTTTGAGAAACATCTATGATCAAAAGTGAATCTTGAGAAACATCTCTGATCAATATTAACACTTGAGAATCGTCTCTGATCAAAAGTAACTTTTGAGAATCATCTCTGACCAAAAGTGACTTTTGAGAAACATCTCTGATCAAAAGTGAATCTTGAAAAACATCTATGATCAATATTAACACTTGAGAATCGTCTCTGATCAAAAGTAACTTTTGAGAATCATCTCTGACCAAAAGTGACTTTTGAGAAACATCTCTGATCAAAAGTGAATCTTGAGAAACATCTCTGACCAAAAGTGACTTTTGAGAAACATCTCTGATCAAAAGTGAATCTTGAGAATCATCTCTGACTAAAAGTGACTTTTGAGAAACATCTCTGATTAAAAGTGAATCTTGAGAAACATCTCTGATCAATATTAACGCTTGAGAATCATCTCTGATCAAAAATGACTTGAGAAACATTCTTGACCAAGATAGAAACATATTGCGTTCTCGTGAGATTTTGATAATAAACAATGAGCTGAAAATCTTTTATCCTGTGAATTTCCTAAAGTTCATTACGTACTTATCATACACTTCCTAGAGTAACACGGGTCGACACAATCGAAATAAAAATCATATGTGAAGCTATACATAGTAGTATAATATTTTTATATTATACCAGGTTAGCTTAATCTTTAGAAACCTCATTATGGCCTAAATCTGAAATAAATTCAATTGGTTCTTTTAAATCATTATAACAGAGGAATCCTCTATAGTCCTCATAAAAGGGGGGAAAAGGATTGTTAGTAATGGGGTCAAATAGCCTCATAACTAGCAATATACCCTGTCAGGTCGACCTCCACGTGGTTCCCCCTGGAAACCATCGTGGTTAATTCTAGTTGAATTCGTCAGGATGGGCTAACTGACCTGCTTTCATTCTCATCAGTCATTCCTCACTGGTATACCGATCGCCAGTGTATACCGATAGCGCAGACGGGCTTATCATACCATTGTCACCTATTAAAAAAAAATCCTCATAAAAAGTGGACCTCTTGTAGGAACTGTAAATACTTGGCACCTATAGCAAGTGAAATTATAAATGACAGCCACAAGTGATAGTCCACGCGTGACATTATAACAAATAGTTCTCACGAAGCCATCTCCACGCATGTCGTGTACACTGTACGTATAATAATTTCAGAGTATTCAATTTAGATGAATCTAATAGGCGATTCTTAATAGGTATGCGTTACTGCGAACAATGTTGGTCAAAAATAACGACTAGTTCCCTACAAAGTTACCTATGTTTTTCTACCATAATTGTGGTAGTAGTGATGTGTACAGTCGGCCATTTTTAGTATTCGAGTATTTTAGTACTCATTAAAAAAAATCGAATTTCAAATTGAGCCTGAGAAGTCGGACAAGTACCTACTCTAGTACTTATTTACGTATTCAAGTACCTCATTAGACACGAATAATTTTTTAATTTATTTCTGAAGCTTATTTTAATTGATAATAATTCTTCATTTTTTTTTTCTTTAATAATAATTAATAAAAAGTAATAAAATGATAATATAGAAACATCACGGGGCACGGCAGTAGCACAAGCATAGCCGCCTCATCCGTTTCTCAAAGCGATTTATTGCACTTTTGACCCCCATGTAACTTCATTGCGGATAAGGCAAAAAAATTGAATTTTAGTGATTAAAAAGAACGCACTGTAACTGGCTATATTGCCAATACATTTAATAATTATACCTCATAGTTTAAGTATTATCGCTAGTCAAAGTTTATTTGGTCACCGACTTTTATGCAACTTTGAATGGCATACAAGTTGATGGCCCACCTGATGGAAAGTGGTAACCGTCGCCTATAGACATAACAGTTCCATGAACATAACAGAGTATACTGTTTCGCCCATGATACACCTCTTGCGTTGCCATTTCTGAGGACTCAGGTGTTATTCCTCTGTACGCTGTAAATTCACTACTATAGGTGGGCTATGCCTTTAAACCGAAACACAACCATGCAAACACAATTGCTTCACGGTAGAAACACGAATAGGACAGAGGCGCCCAAGCAAACGACTTGTACAAAGTCTCCCTCTGGTAAATATACTGCTAGCAATCTCACAAATTTCATATATTGAATTTTATTACTTAGCATTTAGTCTAAAAGGTAAGAAAAAATTAAAAATACCAAAATTTCATTATTCATTTTCATTAAATGAAAAACAACGTTTAATTATTAAAAAATACTTTCTTATTTAAACCGTTGTCTATAGTTCAAACATTTCCATACCTTACCTTATAATATCAATATCGTCATTCCGCCAGCATGTTTGTCACTACGAGAACGATTGATCATTTCCGGGAACATCACAAAATTTCAATATAATACGTATAATTTGAGCTATTATTTAAAAAAAAAATTATCACATTGAAAAACTTTCATTCTGTTCATTTAATGTTACGGTAATAGCAATTTGTTTTTAACGTATTTTGCTAGCAGAAGATTTTATATCTTTTGTTTTCATTATTGATTATATAATATAGATACATTTTATATATATATATATATATATATATATATATATATATATATATATATATCTACAAGCACGAATACTAATAAAATATATTTCTAAAATAATATAATATAATAGATACAAACGAAGATTTTGTTACAAACTATCAACATAACATAAAATATGCGGTCTTATTGCTCTCAGCAATAAGACTGCCTCACTGTACTTATACAATTGTATCGTTGTGTTTGTAAATTGTCTTTCTTGCTTATTTCCTATATTGTATAATGCAAATAAAGTATACTCATTCATTCATTCAAATATGAAAGTGTGACAGCCTCTGGGCTGGAATACTGGCTTATTGTGTATATGCTTAGGAAATTGTACAAAATAACATTGTATTATATTAGTGGCACGGCTGACAGAAAGTCACTTTGTCTAGCTGTCTAACTTGTCAATTTTATCATTACACTACACATTATTGCGCGATCTCAAGCATACAGCAGCAATGAGACACTACGAAAGTTGCCTACCTATACACATATATAACACGTGAGGGGCAGTTTTTTTTTACGACTTGGAATAGCAATCAGGCTTACAGGCGACCCACCTAACGGCAAATGAGAGAGGGTAAAGGAATTATTAATAATGGCGGTGTAATAGCCCCCTTGTTTGCAATATACCCTATCAGGTCGACCTCTATGCGGTTTCTCTCAGAAATCACTGTGGTTAATTATTGTTGCATTAGTGATGATAACTGACCTGCTTAATTCATACTTATCATCTCTTACTGGTCCCCGCTTGTGAATACCGATAGTGCAGGTGAGGCTACTATTTAATTTTCGCCCCTTAAAAAAATTGCAAGTGAAAATCGTCGCTTACAAACCAAACACATCATAAAATATCTTGTGATGCCTCTATACCTTATCCCAATTATTATTTGGGATCCGCGTAATATGTTTTTCTCTTCAATTCTTCTTTATTCGCAATCATTTCCGCGTTCACTCCTAACAATTATAATACATTAAGAATGGTAACATACGTCACCATTCCTGATATATTATAATTCATGTCTTTATATAATAAAAAAAAAAGTCCGCAACAACTACAACTTAACAACTATAGTACTATTAGTGTTTCTAAACGCACCACATGCATGTACCATAAAGAAAGACTATGCAGGTACATTGTATTGTGCGTGTTGCGAGGTGAGCGTAGGTAGGTCATTTTGCGTGTTTTGGGACAATATTATGTGAGAATTTTGTTAGAACTAAAATGGTTTTCATATATCCGAAAAATCAATATTTGTTAAAAATATTGACTAATTAATTATATGACTTTATACAGTACATTAATTACGGTATCCATTCGTTAAAACTAGTGTTAGTATTAATTAATAAGGTCTCATTTGTACATATAGCTTTTGTACAACGAAAAACGTAACCTATATTTTTTGTTATACAAATTGTTATTGTACCAGTAACGAGAAGAAATCGGTGATATAGCTAGAAACAAAAAATAATTTGACCTCCGTGACATAATCCCGTGTCCGTGTTTGATTCTAAATTGTCTCGGGTCGGGGTTTTCCCGGTACCCAAATATTCGTTGTGTGGTTCCTTATAACACTACATATTTTATCAGGATCCAATAATAGCTTGAGGAGCAGGCGATTGGTGTTGATTACGAGTACGTTGCACTTATTATTTATTAATATTACTTCCCATCGTCTGAATAATTAAACGTTACAAAACTTTATGACATACACTTTGCTATATTCATTTTTGTAGGCGTTAAAATACGGTTAAAATAATAATATAAATAAGTACTTCATTTGTAAATTACGCAATTAAATTTAAAACTACGATAAACTATTCCAATTAATGTCTTGCTTTTCTTTCTTTGTTTGTTTATATTTACAACCTTTATACAAAACAAAACGACCTGGAGCATCGAGTTGTTCGTATTTTGGTGACCTTATTACTAACCAGAGATCCAAAGGGAGATAAGGTTTTGTATGTGCGAAGTTGGTGCAGCCAAAAGGTCGCGGTATACACGTGGCGGGAAACTAGGTGAGTCCTGGGGACGTCGCCGGCTACCACCGAAGCCGCGCCGAGCCGCCAAAGCGCAGCCGCCGCTTCGCTCGCACAGCCGCTGGACGTACTTAGGGAGTATGCTGTTTTTGTTTTTAATGGATAAAGATGGAACAATAACCTCATCCGCGCTGTCTAAACATGCTGGCGAGATACCAATGAGAAATGAAAAATGATATTCAATGACTGCGATGGTTTCCTTCAGGTTGAACCGCTTTAAGATCGACCTCATTGGCTACATTTCTAGCTATGGTACCCTCATACCTCTTTACTAACAATCCCTTTCCCAGAGCACGAGCAATGCTATTATTGTTATTATGGCACATATTATAAACAAGAACAAACTCACTTTTAGAAAACACTAATAACTATCACAGAGGGAGACTTTGTACAAAACTCGATTGCTTGGGCACTTCTGACCCATTCGTGTTTCTACCGTGAAGCAGTTGTGTTTGCATGGCTATGTTTCGGTTTAAAGGGTGGAATATGGCAGTGAATTTACAGGGTACAGAAGAATAACACCTAAGTCCTCAGGAATAGCAACGCACGGGGTGTACTATGGGCGAAACAATATAACCCTGTTATACTGTTTTTTATTATATTATTATAGTATATCTATATGGTACTGCTCATGTCTATAGGCGACGGTTACCACTCATCATCATCATCAGGTAGGCCGTCAGCTTCTTTGCCATTCGAAGTTGCATAAAAAAACACCATTATACTAATAAAAATACAAAGTGTACATAAATAGGGCTAACTTGATAATAAAACCCGGGATTTTATTTATAAATGGTAGATAAGAATCAGTTGGTTTGTAATTTTTCATTTAGTATCTTTGTAATTTTTATGCATATTATAAACGTCTTAATAATATATATTAAAAGAATATTAGCAGAATTTTGATTTTGATATCTTCTTAGTAAATAGGTAGGTTTCAGATAATGACATGAAATGATTTCATTCAAGAGTCATGACATGCTACATTATATTCAAGTTTGATGATAGGACAAAAGAACCTAAGATAACAATATAATAGTAGATAAACATTGTTCCATACACTAATACGCTCCTGTTCGGCGTCCGTACTGTAAACACGTACGGTGGTTGCGTGGCGATGGCAGCGCGCCGCGGGTACCAGCCACCGCGCCACTCCGCGCTCGGCGCCCGCCAGTCAGCAGTTGGCTGCCACCTCCGCCCGCCCGGCGCTCGCGAGTCACGGACCTTGCCTGCTGCAAAGCTCTGCTCTAGTTCACTTCCTCACAGAAGATATATAGACATACCAATACAAGAAAACGAACGCCCAGCAAAGATACAATTCGCTCTCATTTGTCTCATTTATCTAAACACAACTCTCCCTTTATGCCTGTAACTGAAATCAACCATGAACACGCATAGATCGGACGCTTCCACATCTACTGATGATGACATGAAGGTTTGTTACATTTACTTATACAACTAAACTTTACAGTACAGTAGAAGTGTAGTAACAGCCCGCTAAAGAGCAGCCCATCGGAGGTGCAGAGCTGATACTTGCGCGCGTTCGGTTGCAGGAACGTCCGCTGTGCCTGTTCTACTTCACGCACCCGTTCGGCGTACTGTCCCCGGAGCCGCCCACCGTGACCGCGGCGCCGGCGCACGTCGCGCGCGCCTTCATCAACATGGAGCCCGTCTCACCTTTCCACTTCTGGAACACCTCCACGAACGAGTCTTACAACACGGCCACCACCGTCACGAGCGTCCCAAACGAGCCCAGCGCCTCCACCTCCAAGCTCAAGTATGACTTGGGTAAAACAACGGTTCACAAGAATCCTGTTAACCTCGTGAGTGTTGCTAGAACTCGCAAGTGTACCATCGACTTTGGGCCCGGGCGTGATGCGGTATCGTCCTCGTTATTTTCCAGTGATATCTGGATCAGTTCCAGTTCTAGCTCCAAGAGTTACGAATACACTCGACGAATTATACCGTACCACAGAATCCTGCCGCCTCTACAGTTACCGCCCCCGAAGGACGCCTCGTCTTGGGAGAGTTCCGACGACAACACGTGGCCCGTGAAGTATATAAATCGTGAAAAGTTTTCTTTGCCCCCGATCGAAATGCCAACAGCCAGAGACAGTGAGGATATTATGAGGACTAAACACGTGCGCGCAGCAGACTCAGTGTCGAGCGTTGATAGTGTGAGTGGTAAAGTGAAGTGCAGGAGAAGATTGGGAGTGAAGAAACATAGAAAACGAGTGCAGTTGAGCGGCGTGCGGCGGATGGTCACCTGCCTAATGCGGAGGACGGTCAGAGGTATACTTTTACATTTACATCGATACTAAGAATATTAAAGGCGCGTAACTGTTTTGCGATTTTTTTAAATACCTACACAGATACCTACATCTAAACTAGCTCTTTTTTACGTCAATGCATGATTTAGAGGATTTTTATCGTCAGAGAAACTCCCACGTGCTTTATTTAAAAAAATGTACTATAAAGGTGTTATCCCTTACAATGGATTTAAAGAGTCTATTTTTGTAAAAGGCGAGAAATTTAGGTACTGTTATTAAAATATTTCCTTTCGCTGCAGTTCATTCTTCCTGCATTCTTGAATTCATCGAATACACAATCTCAATAATTTACACATTACTTGCGTAATCTGACGCTACGTCCCTCTAAGGATTAGATTATACTCGTAGAGGTACTTTTTATATATGTATTGGGACCACAACCGCAGGTACTATCCTCGTTAACGCCTAAAACCTTGACAATATATTTTAACGAACTGTATATTCTTGCTAACTGCATATATCAGGCGCTAATACCAGCCAATAATAATGTCACATTTGTTAACTTTACTTTAGGTAATATGACCTCTAGATAGAAAAAGGATTGTTAGTAATGAAGTCTAATGAACCCATTGCTAGCAATACACCTTATCAGGTCGACTTCCACGTGGTTTCCCTGGGAATCCATCGTGGTTAATTCTAGCAGAATTTGTCACGATGGGCTTACTGACCTGCTTTCATTCTCAACTATCACCACTCACTGGTGCCCCGTCAACGTATACCGATAGCGCAGGCGGGGTTGCCATTCCATTATAGCCCATTTAAAAAATTTGTTCTCTATGACAAACCAGTTCCTACTATCAAGTTCAATTAGTTAAATCCCCAACAATACTTATCTACACTAATATTGTAAAGAGGAAAGATTTGTATTTTTGTGAGTATGTATGTTTGTTATAAATAAACTCATAAAAATAAAAATTGATGATTTCCACAAATTTGACGTTCCATTGTTTCTGCCTACCCGAATGGAAGACAGATGTGACAGATATGTATGTATGTATGATTTCCACAAAAACAGTTATACGTATACCTAACTATCTCAGTATAGTCGAACTATCTAGCTCAGTATTGTTTAATATGTGTTACAAACTGGTTTCCTAAGATGTAGAATAAACTAGGACTGCAGGCTAACTAGGAGACTCGTTTGTCCACCTCAGGTTACAGCCGCGACCGGGGTGTACTCGGCCGACCGACACTGTGTCACACTCGTATTGTCCTTACATCGTATTTATCAATGTATAAATCACCCCATGTGTCAAGTTGGGATATAACCTACCCGTATATATATAAGGGAGTGGGATTGTTAGTATGGGGAGGTTAGTCCCTATCGCTAGCCCTTTATATACCCTATTATTAATATACCCTATCAGCTCGACCTCCACGCGGTTGTCCCTGGGAACCATCGAGACTAATTTATCGTTGAATTCGTCACAATGAGCTAACTGACTTGTTTTATCATCCTCACTTATTTATTTATTTATTTATAGGATTACCAACATAAGATACAGCGAAACATTTCAATACAGTACACTGGTAGATTAGATCTATCATCCCTCACTGGTGCCCCGCCAGTGTATACCGTTAGCACAGGTGAAGTTACCATTCCATCGTCATCCATTAAAAAAAAACTACCCGTATATATATATATATATATATATATATATATATATATATATATATATATATATATATATATATATATATATATATATATATATATATATAGGTAGTTTTTTTATATATATAGAAGGAAGGGATTGTTAGTAATGGAGAAGTTCGTCCCTATTGCTAGCAATATACCCTATCAGATCGACCTCCACGCGGTTCCCCTACGGACCATCGTGACTAATTTATCGTTGAATTTGTCACGATTAGCTAACAGAGTAAGAGATACATGTATAATTAATCTCAGTAAATCGGTTAAAAAATATATTTTCTCCTACACACTTACACCCCTATTATTACACCGTTAGAGGTTGAATTTTAAATAATCCTTTCTTATTACATTTGTAGATCATACAAGGAAATATTGTCTCTATACAATTTGGTACTCGTATTTCTAACGTTAGTAGTTTCGGCTGTGCTTTGATGAGTCCATAAGGATATTTTTGTGTACTTCATCCTTTTTTTTTACTCTTACAGAAGTAACTACTTACTACTCTTACAGAAATAACTTACTGAATTTTGAAAAATACTAAAATTCAGTTTATTTAGTTACATTTAAGAGTATATCTATTAAATTTTAATTAGCTATCGGTAAACAAATACAGCAATACAGTTTGCATAACATTTTTCTTAACCGTTCTTATATTTACACTCTTAGGGACTGAATTTAAAAAAAATCCATTCTTTATTGCTTCTGTAGGTTTTAAAAGGAAATTACTGTCATAATTTATTAATACCTATTTTAATAGTTTTGGCTGTGCGTTAATGAGTCAGTCAGTCACTTCCTATGTTACTGTGTATAGTTAATCACAGTCGGTCGAGCTCCCGGGCTCGTACACGATACCGCCGCTTAGACTCATAGCCTCACTCGTATCCTCCTCTTTAATACCTATGTCGGTTCCCATGGCAGCAAACTCACTGGCTTCCACATACTGGGTGACGTCGCACGCGAGCGAGCCGCCCGCGGGCTCGGGCCGCCTCGATCTTGCACCAGCTCTACTCCGCACCGATTTTATTACGTTCAGTATGTCCACCTTCGCGGTCAACTTCTCTTCGTCGGTCATCCGTTTGAAGGAGGGCACCAGAGACAACAGGAAATGCTTGTCCTCGTCTATGTGCTGTTCGCAAGCGTATGAGGTGGTTGACTGGCCCTCGGAGTCCGTCCCGTCCTGCGTATTGCCGTGGCGCGGCTGCGACTCCTCCTGAGAGCCATCGTTCGCCGCGATGTGAGGCAGCAAAAACGATAGGTGCTTGAAGTATACGTACTTCTTCTTCTTTAACTGCCCTGATTTGCTCTTCTTTTCTGACAACTGCTTTTTGAATGTGTCCTTTAGGTTCCGCCACCGCTTCGTTAAATCTGTAACTGTAGTATAATGCTACAGGTAAATAAGTCACAGGTTAGTATACAAATAACTAACGACTAGTCCAACTAATGTAATAAATGTATGTTTGTTACTGCATTGCATTTACACGTTCAACCGAACCGTTCAACAATTGCTTGAACTTGAAATGCATTTGAATGAAATTTCGTTTATAGATTGGTGATATTCTAAATAATTTAGGAATTTAGCCTATATTCCCAGCTTAACATGTAGGATGCTTTATACACTGTTACACGCGGGTGAAGCGCAGCGTGTATCAGTGTATGAAGTATAATAAAATATTAGCTGTACATAGGATATGTACGGCTAGTATTTTATACACAAAATTCCAAATTGGTTTGGTTTGACCGTTACAAGAGTATGGCTGAAAGAAGATTTATGAAAGAGATTTATCGAGCCCAAATAAATGGAGGTCAGAGTCAGTAGGTGTCGCTCTGGACGGACGTATGTCGACAAAATAAGCAACGTGCTGAAAAAGGGTCAAATTAAAAGTCCTTGTAATGTGTTCCATTACAAAATAAGAAATATTTACCCAGTCTACGTGTAGAAGGGAAAGGGATTGTTAGTAATGGGGTCTAATAGCCCCATTGCTAACAATATACCCTCTCAGGTCGACGTCCACGCGGTTCCCCCTGGAAACTATCATGGTTAATTCTTGTCGAATTCATCATAGTGGGCTAACTGACCTGACTTTTCATTCTCACCTATTATCTCTCAGTGGTGCCCCGCCAGCGTATACCGATAGCACAGGCGGGGTTACCATTCCATTGCCATCCTTTAAAAAAAATCTTTCGGCAGCGAATCGGGGACAATGTCCCATGCGATGTTTCATGTTCCGCTCAATGCCTGTTGAGCACAGCCATTAATCATCGGCGACTATTCCGATTCTGTACAATACTCTTTATGATATCTGTTGCTGGAGAGAAATTGTGTTATGTATAAATCCGGCCGAAACTCGTCTAGTAGCCGTCTAGTTAAAAGTCATCTAGTCGTAGTAGCTATTGTAACATGTAAAGTCTGCGCACAGGTGCTTAGTAGATATCTATAATGCTAAATTACATGCTACAGTAGTGCTCGTCAGGTCGACTTCCACGCTGTTTCCCCTGGAAACCATCGTGACTAATTTGTCGTTGAATTCGTCACGATAAGCTAACTGACTTGCTTTATCATTCTCACTCATCATATCATCATCCCTCTTTGGTGCCCCGCCAGCGTATACCGTTAGCGCAGGCGGGGTTACCATTCCATTATCACCCAATAAAAAAAACTGTTCGTCGTTTGAGCAAGGCGTCCGCGTCAGTCTGTGTGACCGTCTGAATGAGATCTTCCCCTGCTCTCCTCTGTACTATGAGTATGTATACTTACCTAAAGCACCTACCTAAATAATTTTATACATACCTTTAGATATTTTTTCGTACTCTGGAAACGAGTCCCAGTCAGGAAATAAAGATTTCGCTATTTCATTCCAAATTTTATTTTTTAAATGTGCATTAGCCCTTTCTGAGCCGTCTTTCCTATATAATGCCGGCCACTTTTGCACCTCGTGAATTATATCCACGGGGTGTATCTCTTCTAATAGTTTGCCTTTGCCAGCCATTGACTATAACAGGACGAGGCGCAAGATGTTATATGTAGTAACAATGAACGAGTCGCCGAGAACGAAACGAGTTCCTGTAGTACAGCAGTACTAAGCAGAAAAAAAACCGCGCTCCCCCGAGTGCTTCCGAAACTGTCCGAACACAACGAAGTGCGAGCCGCCGCGGCGCGTGACGTGACGTCGCGGTCGCGAGCCGAGCTCACACATGCACACACTGTCACTATACCAAGTAGATAAAATATAACAAGTTCAACAGGAAGATTATCACAATTTTTACTCGAATTCACGTAGTTTTAATAAACAGTTCCAAAATAAGGCTGTTTTCTCTTCGATTTAATATATAACAATAGTTAAAATTATAACAGTTCACTAAAGTCGCCAAGTTGTATACTAATGTGAACATGCCTGTTCGGAACGAAACGGCGCGGTGGAGTGCGGCGACTGGCGACTAAAATCAGTGTTGCCAGATCTTTATTTCACTTTGTCCTATACTTTAGTTTAATTATTGAATTTATTTATTAATATTATAATTCAAAGTTAATTGTTTGTATTTTTATCAGTTATTTTTATAATTTAAAACATTAATTCTCCAATTCGTTCAAAATATCGAATAGTTCTTTAATTAGTACTATGTATTTTATTAGATGTCATGGCTAACTTTGTCATGATTAATTTTAAGGAACCGAAGATTTATAAAAATCCATTGGATTTTGTGAATCTTCAGTTTCTTATGCTTTCGTCACGTACTCAGTATCCTCTAGACAGTGAGAAATCTCGCGCTTTTTCAAGTTATATTCATATTAGCGGATAGCGCTTTTTAATGGTCATAGGTAGCAACACTAATTCAATTAATTGAAAATTGAGTTTATTTACAGTGTAGCGCAGGTATCAAACAAGTTGATGAGAGTTTTTTTTAATGGGTGACAATAAAATGTTAGCCCCGCCAGTGTATACCGTTAGTGGACTGCTTTCATCCTCCCCTATAAACCCAGTGAGGGTTATATGTGAGGATGAAAGCAGGTCAGTTAGCCCATCGTGACGAATTCCACTAGAATTAACCACAATAGTTTCAAAGAAGAGGTTGAGGTTGACGAGGGTTCACGCCGGTACGTTATAACACTGTACGATTGGCTGTACAATTCGTTTATTAAATGCGCAACGATTCCTTGTCCAGGCAGACAATACAAATAAAGACAAATGAATTTTGGATGCATTTAAGGGGTGAGTATAAAAAGAATCCAAAGGAGCCGAGACGCTTCGGTACTGATTGCTTGGTGCTCGGTGCTAACAAAAACGCTCACTTCCTCAATTAAAAAAAAGAGTGAATAAAAAAGACTTTTGTTTTTGTAAATTAAGTTGCCGCTGTAGAATGTTTTTACATAAGTTTCTCTACTTGAGAATATTTTTTTCGCTTGTAATTATACGTATTCACACACTGCATTACGCAGCAAGTGCCCTACTACTACTAATAAACACAAATATGTGCCAATTTTTATTTTAATTTAGATTTATTAAGGAATGTTGCGTTGGTTTGGTCATTTGGAGAGGATGGATGAAAGAAGAATTACGAAAGAGATTTATCGAGCAAGAATGAATGGAGATGTCGGTAGGGGCCGCCCTAGACGGACGTATGTCGACCAAATAGGCGACGTGCTGAAGAAGGGCCAAATTAAAAGTACCCGTAACCGATGAGCGTGTATGACAAGATTGATGAATGTGGAAGAAGCGAAAGAGGTTTGTTTGAATCGAAGCATTTGGCGTTCCATTGTTTCTGCCTACCCTAATGGGAGACAGGCGTGACAGATATGTATGTATGTATGTATTTATTAATATTATAATTTAAATTTCTTTTTGAAAATTAGATAGGGTTGAAAGCCTTTTACTGAGGCGGAGAGGAGAGTAAAAATTGTAAAAAATGGGTCACATAGCATGGGTACGTTTCCCAATTGTCTACAGGGAGCGCCGGGTTAGGGAACAACTTTTTGCCGAGGAGTTTACCTATGGACATTTTTTGTCTGCACGTCGGCGCGCCCCTGGCGTTCCTTTCTTTATGATGTCGAAACGTCCATGGTTGACTTTTTATAAATTATTTGACGACTTCTGTGGCGCATGGATACATATGTTTCTTCATAATTCTCATAATTCGATTCTCGGTCGGATCAACATAATGAGTTTTAATATACTATGCATATTTTAAGTAATGATTTTTTTTTTAAATTCATTATTCATGACAATGCAACTAGTGTAATTGTGTGTCACTTATCATGTTTTTTATTAATTCACCTTTTGTAAGTCTTTCCAAAGTGTACGTAACATGGGTTCTTTTATCGTGCGGCCCCGGCAAAAAATGCCCCCCACCCCTTCCTTTCCAGTGGTTGTCGTAAGAGGCGAGTTAGAGAACTTAATGGTCAAGGGCTGAACAGCACCATCCCTCTTAAAACATCACCAAAGCCTAACTGCAGTTGCTAATCCTCTTGCCAAGCATAGCAACTACTGACAAACCCCCCAAGGGGTAGACCTTTTTTCAAAAGTGGACAGTTGATGGTTGATATGATGGTATAATGAGACTTTTTAATATGTATACTAGCGACATGCGCTGGCGGGGCACCAGTGATGAATGATAGGTGAGGATGAAAGCAGGCCAGCTGGCTTATCGTGATAAATTTAACAAGAATTAAACTTGTTTGTTTCCAGGAAGAATGACGTGGAGGTCGATTTGATAGGGTATATTGCTAGGAAGGGACCTGTTAAACAACATTACTAACACACTCCCCCCCTCTCTCAGTCGAGTGAACAACGCAGCTAAGCAAGAATGTTTACTCATGTACTCGAATGGTGCGTGGGTCAGCCTCTTGGCTGACCCGCTTCCTTGTTGTCGTTTTCTTGCTGCTGTCCGCCGGAAGCATCCAATACACGCCGCGACGAGACCCACACTTATCCACTCATGTCAGTTTTACTCGCGCAGTGCTCGTAATTTTATGATCATATAAAACTAAAGTGAAACGAATAAAGTAATCAAAATATTTCGAATCGTCCGCTAAATTTACACAGAGAAAACACGATCTTTGTTGAGCGCAGAGGAAAGAGGACTGTAATGATTCATGATCCTCCTTACTAACTAATACCTTTACGTTTTCCTTTAATACTATAATGTTGAGAAACAAGATGTTAGTGCTCCTGATACGATTGTATTTAAGTCTCCTTAGCATTTAGTTCATTCCGTAGCCACAACAAGAGTGTTCTCTAGGGGGCGCTTCTCTCAAATTGCATTAGATGAGGTGAATAATAGATTCCTTATTTTCTAAGCTTATACCATCGATGATCAAATCAAAAAATCAAAATCAAAAATAGAGAGTCAACTTGGCGAAGATCAATATGGATTTAGAACAAACAGAGGTACACGTGAGGCAATTTTAGCCCTGTGACTTATAATAGATAGAAGAATGGATTTAGGAATTAATACACATATCGCTTTTGTAGATCTGGAGAAGGCTTTTGATAGAGTAGATTGGAAGAAAATGATGGAAGTATTAAAGGATTCGGGGCTAGATTTCAGGGATAGAAGAATAATCTACGAACTGTATAAATATCAAGAAACTGTAATAGAGATAGGAGAGGAGAAAGGAAAAGCAAAAATTCGTCAAGGAGTAAGACAGGGTTGTCCATTATCACCACTCATATTTAACATATTTATAGAGACAGCTATAAGAAAAATTTCAGAACATACAGATAAGGGTGTCCAATTCAATGGAAAAGTAATTAAATTCATTAGATTCGCCGATGACATAGCAGCAATAGCAGAAACACGTAAAGATTTAGAAACATTATTAAATTTTATGGATAAAATTTTTAAGGAAATGTCACTCAAAATTAACACAAATAAAACCAAAATACTCAGTACTTCTAAAAAGCCAATTGAACTGCAAACCCAAAGTCAAATTAAGATAAATAATATACCTATTCAAAATGTTAGGAACTTTAAGTACTTGGGAAGTATAATCACAGAAGACGCTAGGTGCACACTGGATATTAAAACTAGAATAACAGTCACAAAACAGGCCTATGACAAGAAAAAACATATACTTACATCAAAAATATCCAAAATAATCCTTAAGAAATTTATAAAAACTTATATTTGGAGCATAGCATTATATGGGTGTGAAACATGGACAATGACGCAGAAGGAAAGAAAGATGCTTGAGGCATGCGAAATGTGGACATGGAGGAGAATGGAAAGGATAAGCTGGGCGGAAAAACTAACGAACGAGGAAGTCCTGAAAAAAAGTAAACGAGAGGAGGGCGTTGATTGAAATAATAAAGAGTAGAAGAGGCAAAATGCTGGGCAGGTGGCCCAGCATTTTGCCTCTTCTACGACATGACGATTTTTTTAAGAGCATAGTAGAAGGAAAGATAGAGGGCAAAAGAGGAAGAGGAAGACCGAGGATTAACTACATGGGACAGATAAAGGAAACACTAGGCGTCATGTCATATAGGGAGATAAAGGATATGGCCTGGGATAGAGCTGGCTGGAGGAAGATGCATGGATTGGTTGCACCGACAAGAGGAAACTCTTAAATGAAAATGAATGAACCATCGATGAATCATATATAATTTATTACAATAATAGGTATTATATAATAACACACAAGTATTTCTTGGTACACAAACTGAGCGCTTGTTTGCGGGAAACCCAACAACAAATAACACGGGATAAATTAGTGCATCGAGAGCCATTTGCGGTTAGAGAAGTTTGTTTCTAAATCAACTGGGACGAGTTTAAGTCCGCTTTTACATTTTCTATTACACTCTCTATAATTGTCTATTATACTAAAAAGGATTTCAACAATAGATCATTTTATTATTTAATGAAATACTGATCTCTTAAATAAAATCTAACAGACGTATTGGCCATTTCACCACGGAACCTTGGAAATTGCGTAATCAGAACTAAGTATGTACATATAAATTGTCATTACGTAGCGTCTTAGCCTCGTCTCGTCGTCCTAGCACACATAATATAGTACTGTACGGACTGAGAGACGAGTAATAAATTAAACCTATAGTGCCTACAAGCCTGTGTCTCTACATAAAATATTTTTTATTGTGTCGGTCTTGTAGAAATATAGACTATATTAATAAGTTATGTGTATTAGCACGTGTCGCGTAATAACTATTAAACTAGAAGACACTCGTTAACCGTATGGTTATAGTAATTTAGTACTACTGTAGCAATTTAGTCTAAACGTTTAATTAATTAATTAAAATAATTACTTTTAATTTATTATAAACAATGGATTTTACTATAATTTTGTACAAAGTCGTTTGTTTAGGCTCCTCTGTCCCATTCGTGTTTCTACCGTAAAGCAGTTGTTTGCATGACTGTGTTTCGGTTTGAAGGGCATATGGCAGTGAATTTACAGGGTACAGAGGAATAACACTTGAGTCCTCAGGAATAATAACGCATGGGAGGTATCATGGACGAAACAGTATACTCTGTTGTATCCATGGTACTGCTATAGGAGACGGTTACATCTTTCCATCCGGTAGGCCGTCAGCTTGTTGTTATTTTACGTTGCATAAAATAAATAAATAGGTAATTAAGTTATAAAAAATAATACACTCACGGCTGTAATCCTTGACGGGGTAATGACAAGGTATCTTAGTTTTAGATATTATAAAATATTTTTAGCGTGAGCTGATAAATATCTCATTCTAGGGGATAATACAAAATGTTTTGTTTTTCCTTATATTTAAATGAGCGTGAATGATGAGTTAATGATCTGAATACGGATTGTAATGGCAAATATTACTACGAGCGTGTCAGACTGCGAGCAATCTACGTGGGGCACTTCCTTCCGCGAGACCTCGCGGAACAGGTCGCCGCGGAGGTCGGCCGGTGGTCAGCCCGCGCCACCATTGTGCCGCCACTGTGCCACTTTAGCCGCTCTTTTACTAGGTTAGGTATTTTTTAGCTTCTCTAGAAATTTGCTAACTAATGTGACATTTGCCATTCCTATACGCATCTGCCCAAGTTTTTGTCCTCTCAAAAATCTCCATATAAAATAAGAATTTGAAATAATTTTATAGGTATGCAACTTGGAAAATGCTAGTCCTCTCCTATAGACTATAGACATTAAAAGTACCATTTATTTATTTATTTTATACAAAAATCCACAGCTCTTAAAAACACAACTTACATGCTAAGTCTCTTAATTAATACGGCCAATAGCGGATTTTATTTATGCGAACGCGAATTATAATTTCAAAACGAGGCAGACGAGTTAGAGTGGGTGTATGCAAGTAATATAAGTGTATGTATGAAAGAAACCATGTATAAAAATGAGTGTCCATAAAATCAGGTTATACATACATACAATACATAAAATAATTAAAATACATGTTGCTACAGTTCAGATATGGACAGCAATGATTAAGAATACAATTTCATGGTAACCAATTGTAAAAAGGTATAAATGACCATGGATAGATTGTGACGCCTATGGTGTCTCACATACGGCCTCATTTTTGTTCTGTGTGAATATCAACGATATATATTTCTTCATTCCCTTTATTTAACCCTTATTTCCAAATGCAAATGCACGGTGTTCACATGTGTCAGTGTAGCCGCTTGTGCGGTAGTGTTTAGCCAGCGAGTCGATAGCCGAGGTGGTAACACCACTTACTAGTCCAGTCCAGTCCATTCGTCAGCGCCGGTAGTCAGTGCCATGCGGTCACCGTCGCGGGCCGCACGCTCTATCAACGCACGTCAGTTAGAGCCCCTCGGGCTGAACTGATACGAGCGTTTACAAACAAACATACAAATACACGTTTCGTGTTACGACGCATCGGAAATTCAAGTGGAATCGTGTTTCAGTAAAATCCCTATTGGGAGTTGAACACGGTCTCATAATAGAAATAACCCTATCTCGACTTGTAAAGCTTTGAAAGCTGTCTGTCGGATAGAGTTATCAGATACGTCTACAGTTGAAGCCCCGCATCGGCGCTGATCGCGAGGACGGCACGAGGGGCCGCAGTGGTGACCCGCGGCTGCCCGAGCCCGCGCTGGTGGTACGTGGTAGTAGCGCCGCGCCACCCACCGACCACTGCTCCAGTCAGTATCGATTTTCCTTACAGCTATTTTAATAAAAGCTTGATAGCTGCTGTTAATGGACTTTTCATTATGATAAACTAATAACCGATTTGCGATTAGTGTTTACATACATCAAAATATAGCAATAACAATTAAATGTAAATTAGTAAGACTGCAAATTGCTGCAGAAAAATATACCTAATGGAAAATTGTTATAATTACCCAAGTGTAAGTCATATTAGCGTACTAATTTTTGGTTATTGTAAATATGGAGCGATAGTTTATATCCGTGATTTCATTCGCGTGAAATACAAAGCCTATTCCTTTTCCATCATAAATATAACGTGTATGGTAAATTTAGCATAGCATAATTTGCAATGCATAACAATCGTTTGAGCGACAATGGTATCAAGATGTGAGAAACAAACAAACACTTCCACATTTCATAATATTTGTAAACATCATTATTAGTTAGCAATCTCTGCATATAAAAGAATGCACTGTACCATATGCATTATGACCCGTATCTAGGAACTAGGTACATATTTAAACGCACTTATGTTTAATTTAACATTATTTTCCATCACCTCACGTGACTTTATAATTTACCTTAAAAAAATAAAATTTCGAATCTATTTTAGTGACTGAAATTGATTATTTATATAAATTTAATAACTTATTCGTTTCATACATTTAATAAACTTTTAAACATTATAGTCAAATTATATGAAATCTTTATAATTACTGTAATTAATCTTTCTGAAAATCCCTTGTTCCGAAATTTACATGATAAAAATTACAAAAGAAAATTTTTAAATTGCACCAATTAAATGACCCAATATTCTAGATAGAGAACAAAGCAGGGAGATGGAGACAGTTGTGCCACAGGGTGAGCTGACAGTATTATCATAAATAGTGTTACGGCGACCTGTTTATTCGAAGGAGCTTCGGTTTAACGACGGGCAATTAAGTGAGGCACCACTTTACAGAATTTACTTGCCTTTTTAGAACCAATTAATTCAGGCAATTCCATTAGGTACATAATACAGCTGCGTAACTCGCTTTCAAGGGTAAAATGTAAATACGCTTTTGTGCGAGCCGATGCGGTAAAAGGTAAGTGTATTAGTTCTTACTTGTGTGTTGGCAATAATCTGTAGTTGGTACGCCCCCCCCCCCCTCCACCACTACGCCACCCCCTCACCCGTCGAGCTACCAACCTCTGTGGACGCCTACCAACCAACCGCCTATCTTAGACTGGAAAGAATGGAAAGTCTGTTCACTGTTCCTGCAAAAGTTTTGAATTTATATGAATCGTTCTCTATACTTAGATAATTAAATATAAATAAACATCTTTCACACAACATTATTACACTATACTAGTTATAATCTGTGACTTTGCCCGTATCAAGTATTTTTGCCTGTTCTCATCAGGTTTTAGTAAATATTGACTCACCGATGTTGTAAGAACGTATATTCATATGAACTATCGGGATTTAACGCGATGAGCTTTATATATTTTGCTTTTTTTTCTTTTTTTGTTTTGTTGCTTTTTTATTTTCATTCTTTTATCTCTTTTACTGTGTATTATGTGTATGTTTTTATTGTAATTTGTGTGCTGTAAGTAATGTAAATAAATTATCTATCTATCTATTTAAAAAGTTTTGCAGGTAAATAGTACGTACTATTAATTATTGATATATGTTAATGAATAAATAAGCAACGAAGAAGCAGGTATGTACCTACATACTTGCTTCTTTATTGCTTATTTATTCGTTTCGTCGTGGATTGCACCACGTCGTGGTCACGAGTTCACGACACAACTAACATTAACTACCATATTATAATGGTGTTCTCTATAAAATGTCATATCTCTCTTATATTATTATACTTATCTCTCTAATAAATATTATAGAAGTCATATAGTGTGATAAAATGTGTACTTTACTATAAAATAAAAATATAAGTTTAGTACAATATTACTTAACCAAAGATCCATATATCGTTATATGTATTATTTTCTTTTCTCAAACATTCAGTTGGAGATTTTGCGAAGTTCTGATTTTGGTTTAATTTATTAGGAAATATAATGTAATTTGAGGGCAAAAGATTTTTTTTTTTGCAGTTTTACTGCGTAATATATTTAAATCTAGTATAATATCATGGTGAGAATGTTTTTTTCTAATACGTAAGTTTGCAAAAGTTCAATTATTATTTTATATTTTGATTTCTGGTTTAATTTTTGAAATATAATTGTATATTAAGATTTTTTTCTTTATTTGAGATTCTCTGTCTGGACACTCAAAAAGATACTTTTGTCTCAATTATTATTTTATATTTTATTTTTTGCGTTACTTTTATCAAATATATCACACATATTATTTATACTTTACCGCATAACCGCATAATGGTGAATTTTTTATCTCTCAGTTCTTTATATTTGTATTTCTGAACAATTGTTAATTACTTATCTCTAATAATATTATAAAAAGAAAAGATTTGATTGTTTGCTTGTTTGTTGTTTACGGATAAATTCACACACTACTCGAACGATTTTTAAAAATTCTTTCACCTACAGAGCGATGCATTATCAACAAGTAATATAGGCTAAATATTGTTAAAAAAAACATTAAAAACTTTACGAAAAATACAATATTGTAACCCAAAGTGTCAAAAATTTGCTTGTTAAATCTAATATAAAATACTAATTTATCTTTCTATCTAACTACCCGTGCGAAGCAGGGGTAAATCGCTAGTATTAAATAATAGCACTTTATATATACCTCAAGTTTGACCAAAAAATAAAAATATTTAGAACTTTTTGATGAAGTAAGTTTAAGAAATTATAAATCTTAGGACATAAATGTAAGTCTACAAAATTTATATTTCTTGTATTCCTATATTATTTATAACTATTAGAAATAAATGTGTAGACATCGTATGGAGGTCGTTGAAAATATGGACGAATCGATTTCAACCACGAATGGCTGTAATATTGAAAACTGTCCCTTTATATACAGCTCGTGTTAGTAATAAATGAGTAATGAGATCGACTAGTTCTATTTATGTCGAATCCTCACACCGATTAGAAGTATCCATATCCGGGATACAAATAGTAGAGTTAAAAATATCATTTTAATGTAGTCATAAATTGTACTACTGCGGTTTATTTATTCGGTGGAGGATTTAACAATCTAAACATAAATTTATCCTTGTCATGATGCTATATTCACCATACTTACATATCCATTCTAAGTTTATACCTAATTATTCTAAAACAATGTCTTGTAACACAAGTTTAAGTAATTGAATGTCACGAGCCCCTGATAGTAAGTCACTTGAGTGCCTGCACTATACATTATAATGCCTCGCAACTGGACCTAGCTACAAGTGCTACAACTTTCAAGGTTTAAATATCGAATGGGCAACGTTCCCAGCGGTCTCGTAAAGCGTTCACGTCAATACGTGGATTTGAATTGACGTCACCTCGCCGTTTATATATACATACATTGTAAAATATTAATGCATCTTAAAATAAATGCAACGAAATGCACAATAATGGACCTGATTAATAAATCTGAGGAAAATTCGATCCGCTGATAAGGTGCAAACTTCACAATAGATGCACATACCTGGGTAATTGTGACTGTTCAGAGGACTAACTTTAGATTCTGCGTTAAACAATTAATCATTCAAGCTGAAAAGTAGACCTAACGAGCCGTGAAGTAGTTGGAGGCACTAGCTTAGCCCCCTACTCTTTACTCTTTATGAAAACCAAAAGCTTTCCATCTATGCGGTAAATATATAGATAGGATCACTGACCTGATTTCATACTCACTTGCCATCCCTTCACTACGATTTTATCGTACATCACCTTTTTGCCCGCTACTTTGTACGAGTGGATTTCCGTAGTAGGAGCACCAGTAAAAAAGACATTTGATTGTCAATTGTCATATGTCATAAATATACCAGATTTTAAGTTAGAACTTCAGGAACACAACTGTAGAACACGAACAAACTGCATCCAATTTGGTGCAGTAGCTTTTGCACACCAGAACAACATGGAACATACAGACAGACAGACAGACAAATAGGCACGATATTTCTAAAAAATATTGTTTTTGCATCAATGGAGATCTTAATAAGCATTAAGATCTCTCATATATTTTTTTAACATCTCCCATGTACAGACCTTCCTTACCCGTGGGTGGCGTAAAAGGTGACTAAGACTGAAGGACGGGCAGCAACGTCCCTCTTAAAACATCACCAAAGCCAAAATGCGGTTGCCAACAGTCCTGCCAAGCGTAGCAACTGACGAAACCCCCCTTATAGGGGAGGTTATGTTCAGCAGTGGGCAGTAATGACTGATACAACAACTAGATGATTTGAGTTTCTTCAGAGACTATATAATTTAAAACAATGCGTGGTATGTAAAGCAATTTGATAAAGTGATATATACGAATACGCTACTGCAATTGTTTGTAATTAAAATTTTACTATGATATCTGCACCTAATTAGAAAAAAAAAAACTACTATAGAATTAGGTCGCGATCGTTACGAAAGCTCGAAATGATGTCATAGTCTTCCGTGACTTCGCTAATATAGCATCAGGAACATATTCGTAATGTATACAATTTGTACAACTTGCTCTAATATTTACGCATTTAATTAGTAAACATCGGCTTGTAATTAACTGACCGACTTTTCATAAATTCGTGAACTTAAATATAAATAAATATTATATATATATAAATGCATACAAACTAGAGTTTTAGTATCGATGTATAATTTTTCATATTCTCGCGATGAGACGTACACTCGTAATACAATATCAAAATAGCACATTGCTAGCAATATACTGTCAGGTCGACCTCCACGTGGTCCCCCCTGAAAACCATCATTCCAGGTATATCCATCACGATGAGCTAAGCGACTTGCCTATTCATTCTCACCTATCACTCCTCACTAATGCCCCGCCAGCGTATACCGTTAGCGCAAACAGGGCTACCATTCCATTATCATTTGTCAAAAAAAATATCAAAACAGCGCAGTGTTTATTATCTATCGCCGCGATAATACTCACACTAACCGGTAAATTATTAGAGTGTAATGTATATATACTTATCTACATTATCATAATAATAAGTATGATATGGTAGTAGTGATGACAGTGCCCATACTGTTCGTAATATAGAGAATTCCATTTATTTATCCACATCGAAATCTCTTCTCTTATCTATATGACTTTCCAATGTCGACTTCAACAACTACCGAAAACAAACACGGACCGTGACGCCGCGATGCTCGGCAAAATGGCTTCCAGCTGTATGGATATTTTACACAACTTCAGTTTTACAATTTACAGAATACTATGTTATTTTTACATTTTCTAAAATATGGACCTCGAAGCATTGAATTCATGCCAATTTTTATAAAAGAAATAAGACGTTCAATAAATTATTTGTTGTTTTTTTTTTAATATGGGCCCTCGTACGTGAGATTTTGAATAATTAAATTAATATGACATGTGGATGTATTTTGCTTTATTTATTATTTCACTGAAATACCTGTCTGTCACGCCTGTCTCCCATTAAGGTAGGCAAAATCAATGGAACCCCAAATACTTCGATTCAAACAAACCTCTTTCGCTTCTTCCACATTTATCAATCTTTTCATACACGCTCGCCGGTTACGGGTACTTTTAATTTGGCCCTTTTTCAGCACGTCGCCTATATGGTTGACATACGTCCCTACGGACATCTCCATTCATTTTTGCTCGATAAATGTCTTTCGTAATTCTTTCATCCAAATCTTATTTCATGAAATGGCCAAACCAACGCAACCTTTTTTTTCGATTTTTGTCACTACATCGTCTTTCAGTCCACACTTCTCTCTAATAAGAATAATAAAATAGAATAAGAGAATAGAATGTGAAGTTGTGTTATTGGAGATATATTTATCACACATACACACGAGATGTGTGTGTGATAAATGTGTCTGTATGTAATCTTAATCCTCGATACTGTTAAGGTACAGGTGTGCGCACTGCATGTTTGCACTGTGCTGTAATCTGCAGCACTCATGGACACGAAGTGAGTCACCCTGGCCGTTAGCTTCATTAGGCTATTACGTTATATTATTATCTTGTCATTATCATTCCTTACATCCTTCTAATTACGTTGCTTCCATGTAACTGTATGTATTATTTATATAGTTCAGTCAATATGCGAACCATACAACTACAACATATTGTATTGTACTGTTGACTTTGGTGGGTACATCGCGTTCTATTTCATTCGTTAAGATGTTATATATTTCTATATTACTTTTTATTTAAGCAAATTATAGAAGTGCTAAAAGTGTTGACACATCGCGTATCAAATAGCTGTAGTCACAGCTGGCAGTGCGTTCATCTCCAGGGTAAGTCACAATATTTTGGTAAATGTGTTTCTGGGTTCGATTCTATGGTGACCTGTCTGCTCTCCACTGGGCTGGGCTCATGAGTGCTCCGGATTGTGTCCCAGATGTTTCTTCGTTCAATTTTCCATTTAAAGGAAATAGGAATTAGAATATTCTAATACGGGAGCATTTAGGTTACGGTTTTATTTATATGAATATAAACGTGTCGAGAAGTTTTTGTGTGGTTTAAATGAAAAAAATATTATTATTTTTATTTTTAAAAGCGGAATATAATAAGTATGAAATCAAATTACAGTTTGTAAAAATGATTGAATTTGAATGACAAAAATATATATTGACAGATTCGAACATGATACATCAAAAATCGTTACCCTCGCATATTCTTTAAATATAGATATAAATAATAAATCTATAAAATTTGTGGGCCATGCTCGCATGTGCTCCTATCAGATTCCTCATCGCGTACTATACATATTGAGCTTTCAGACTTCTTTTTTTCAAGGGTCACTGTAGCTTATGGACGCCTGCAACACTAGGGGTATCACGTTCTGAAGAACATAGCTCATTGCTAAATGAGCTGTCATATCTTACATAAGGAGTGTTGCTTGTTCTAAATTATTTAGTACCATCCAGCGTCCTACTGGCCAAGAAATCTTATTCTGCCGATCTCGAAATAGTAATGTAGGGCAGTACATTACAAATAATATCTGTAGTAGTAGTAATAGTATCCTAATTACCTATTTGTTTGTTGTATGCACTGTTATGTCGATTTAAAGGCATTCTAAAATATGTAAAGTTGAAAAAAATAGGCCGACTCTGCGGGCGCTGCGGGCGCCGCGGGCAAGTAACGGGCGCTCCCGTTGTATGAGGAACTGTTTATTAATCGCTTCACCCACACACACCACTCCACCACCGGTACTCTCACGGTCGCACAATGGACAACATAACGCCGCGGGGGGAACTAACTAGATCATTGGAATCAGCCCGCGGAATAATAAAATTAAATAGTATCCATTTATATGGATTTTTTATGGATGGTAATGCAAGGGTAACCCCACCTGCGTTATCGGTATACACTGGCGAGGCACCAGTGAGGGATGATAGGTGAGGATGCAAATACAAGGTCAGTTAGTCCATCATGATGTATGTGATGTAATACACTTGGAATTCAGCACGATAGTTCCCAGGGGGGGACCACGTGGAGGTCGACCTGACTGAAAACATTGCTAGTAATGCGACTGGTAGTTTGCATTACTAACAATCCCTCCCCCACGGACTTGGCTAGTTAGGAAACGATTTAGATGATTATTTTTAATAAACTTGAATTCTGTTAGTATGTGCGTTGGGCACTCTGTATTTAAGCTTGTTTGTAATTCTTGTCCTCGTAGACCAGCAGTTATGAATAAAAACGAATGAGGTACCTAGCTAATTAATTAGTTCAGACGACGAGACGTTGTCGCCCCTGTCATGCTACAACTACAACTGTTGTACGCTATTTGCCTAGACGGCGTTAACAGCGATGACGTGCAAAGAACGGCGAGATGTTTGAGTGTACTTACAACTATAATACATACAATATATATATATATAAACATACATATAAGTAAATATAAGATCCCAGCTGGTAGAATGTCTTACAGTGTAAATTGTAAAAATAATAATAGTAAATATACGGACTAGCTGATGCCACTCAATAGACCGACTGGACTAGTCCACCTTCATACCTACACCCAAAGTCCACTTAACCTCTACCTGCTCTGAAACAAATTAACGCTGATCGGACTAGACCGCTATCAAAAAGTTAGACGTTGAAATTCAAGTGCACTAGTTCAGCCATATTGGTGGCAAGTTATAGTGTTTCCAAGCGTATTATCGTGTTAGCTGTTAAATATAACTATAAATATAGCTAAAATATCCAAATCAACCACACATATATACACCCCAACCATCACAACACAAACTTTTTTCAAACCCGTTTCCTTACCAAACCTCCACTCCTTATTACCTAAATCCATAACGAGACTTCACCTCAACCCCAAACCCCAAACACGGCAGAAGGGGGGTCAAAAACGAAAATAAAAATAATAGACCCGGCAAAAATATAAAAAGAAAAAAATTTCTATTATTTAATGTAAGCGTCTTTTAAATTGATTACAGCGACATCTATCGGTAAATTATAATAATCAGAATTCCATCGCCGTCTAAATAGAAATCTACGCCATCTATCGGCGGATAGCTACATCAAGTTTTTTTTTATACAACTTAAAATGGCAAACAAGCTGACGGCCCACCTGATGAAAAGTGGTCGCCTATTGACATGAGCAGTACTATGGACATAACAGAGTATACTGTTTCGCCCATGATACCCCCCACGCGTTGCCATTCCTGAAGACTCAGATGTTGTTCCTCTGTACCTTGTAAATTCAAGCCATATCCCACCCTTCAAACCGAAACACAGCTAGCAAACACAACTGCTTTACGGTTGAAACACGAATGGGACAGAGGTACCCAAGCAAACGACTTTTGTACAAAGTCTCCCTCTGGTTAAGGTCTCAAGTTATTAGGTTATAGATTCACAGACTTACGCATTCGTGTAGCCTATTGCAATTAATCCTTGGCACCTGCTCTGCCGCCAGTATTACCAGTCTACGCTGATCAAGTAACTGATATTAGTTCCTTCACCAACCTGTTGACAGAGCTCTCTAAGTGCATTATCCACGCTGTAGCAGAGGGGAAGACCGTAACAAAGGCATATAAACTTATCATAATAACCGCTGCCGAAGAAATCCAGAAGTCAGCCAGAAATCTCGTTGATATTCAGGAACTCGGAGTGGTACATTTTCAATCAACAGTAGAGAGCCGCTGCCACCTTAAGGCCGAGTAAATTATTGAGGGAGTTCATCAGGAACTTAATAAATTCAAACAGGAGCTTATCACTTCTTCTATTGCCCCTCAATCCCACCCCACTACCTCTTATGCAATAGTGGTCTCCAAACCGAAATTCGTCCTTAACCCCAAAGTTAAAACCAATCCAGCTGTAATCATCAGCTCCACTAAGGAGGATATCCAATCTTACGAGGTTGCAAGTAAGTGAAGAGAGAATATCTCCTTTTGTCAGCTTGGTTACACCCCGTGTAAGGTTCAGCCCATCTCCAGGGACCGAATAAGGGTCGAATTTGACGATCCGCAGCAGTGTAGAGAGACCGTTGAAAGAACCAAATCCATAGGTGGATTGAAAGCTCAGGAGGCCAAACTTAAGTGCCCACTACTTATTCTCAAGGGAATTATCAAGACGATCGCTCATAAGGAGCTCATTGAAATTGTCTGTGTGCAAAATTCCATACAGGAAAATAAGATCAGGCTTTGTTTTTTTACTAGCAATCGTAATAGCAAACTCTATAACACGGTGATAGACGTATCGCCCCAAGTTAGATCCGCTAAAATCATTGCAGGTCGTATCAACATCGAACATCAGCGGGTGCACGCAGAGGACTTTTCTTGATTCATCCTGTGCTTCCTTTGCCTCCAATTCGGCCATACCAAAGCTGTACCGCTGTGATCCACCCTTTTGCTCATTGCGGAGCTGTCGATTATACTCTGTCAGACTGTCTCCATAAAAAGACCAAGACCAAGCTGCGCTGTTTCAATTGCCACAATTTTAACAATAGAACCTCCTTAGTTCCCTCTTACTCATCTTATTATGTCAGTTGCAGTCTTAGGCCGTCAGTCTTACTTTATGCCCCCTAATTTGCACTCTATACCCCTAATGTATATACTCAGTGTATCCAATACAGCAGGCAGTCCGTTACCCGTATCTAAATAATAATAACGATGCCTGAACAAATGCACTTCCAACTATTAAAAAAAAACCGGCAGAAGCGAGCGTATCCCATTAGCGCAACCGCTACTGCCGTTGGGTCATCCTAACAAAATCCAAACATAAAAAAAGCTCCAAGTCTTAACAATACAATATTCATTACGTATTCGTTTACTTACTTACTTATGTACATACATTTTACATTGGTGTGCCGTGGGTGCCGGGCATTTTGCGTGTGTGTGTGACCTCCGCCGTCCTGCAATCCGCCATCGATCCCGGCCACTAACCCCTTATACACCGTTTATTTTAGTGATTTACCCCGTCCATCGGTACTTACATAAGTAACAACTATAATAATATCACCGACATATACATATTTTTATTGCTCCTTCAGCCATATTCTTAACATAATTCCCCGTGCAAACATCCATTAAACTACAACACCTCGCAGTTTAATGAATGAACCGATTTTATTTCTTTTTTTTATATGATTGAAAGGTGACTTAATCGAGTATTTTCTAACTTATAACGCAAGGAAATCTCTTTTTTAGAGACTATGATGTAGTAAGAGCCTTGAGTAAGCCATACTCAATAAAATGTCCGGACAGGTGGTGGCGTGGTGGGCCGGGTTATTAAGTTCCTTAAAATATGGTTGAGCGCAATGATGGCCGACTCACCCGTCATACTCGTGAACGGGTGCTGCCGGTAGGGACTGGTCTGCTCTGGTTACTGCAACCGATTTATTGTATTGATTTGTTGTAATTATATACTTTAATTATATATTTTAAATTTTATAATCTGATACTGCTAATAGTTTGTATTCACACAAATTCATTATTAATTATATATTTATGTAGTTTTGGTGTAGGATGTGATACTGTTTTCATCCTCTTCTTTTTATGATGACGCCGTGGTCGTGGCTCTGACACCTTCCTATCACAGTCCTATCTTTTTTTATAGAGCAGGGATTCCCAAACTTATTTTGTTTACTGCCCACTTTTACAATAAATTATTTTTTAGCGCCCTTATTTTTTTCTGGGTCTCTTACCGCTCTTCTTTAGGCCTGCATTGCCCACAAGGGGGCGTTATGGCTCACTTCGGGAAAGGCTGTTATAAAGCCCAACGATCCATTCTAATAGCAAAAACTATCTGTTTACAGTACAACTGACTCTCCAGCATTCCTCATCAGCCTGATGTAGTGATCATCTTTTAAATTATTATTACTATTTCGGTGACCATTGGTTGACATGGGTGGGAAGAGTTAGTTCACTATGTTGTGTTGTGATGTCCGTAATAGTGTTGTATGTAGACGATAGTAATGGCCATTCGTGAGGTGGGCGTCAACATGTTTGATCAGTTAGTTGCATACGCTAGTATACCATACGGTGCCACAATAATTGTACCTATATGAAATTATTCAAGTCAATTTGCTGTTTATTCACAATCATTAATCAGTCACTATTAAAAAGGTCAATGGCAGACCTTTCTTAGACAATCGCCACGTTACGATCAAGCGCGTGCGAGGTCGCGCCTTGGCAACGTAATGGTGGCTGACACCACTGCCGATAAGGGCCTGCAAACTGAGACGGACATAAAAATATTAACAAGGTGTCGACCGAGGAATATAGTGCTTCTCTGTCCGGATCGCTACTGAAGAAGTTTCGCCACAAACATATACAGTGCATCTCGTCTGTGTGTATGTGTCCCACACATTGAAGTAAAAAGTTGGTGGGGTGTACTATATTAACGTAGACAATCTATATACAGAATGGCAGCGTACTCTACGAAAGCTCGTAGTGCAATAATTATATGTCAATCGGAACTAAGCTATAGGATCGTCATTTTATTTATATAAATGAGATGAAAAACAAGCATACGGCCCACCTGATGGTAAACGGTTACCATAGCCTATGAACGTCTGCAATAGCTGGGGCATTACGCGCGCTTTGCCGACCCTGAAAAAACCTCTAAGACTTTTGAAAATATTTTTAAATAACGCATGTATCAGGTCAGGGAAATAATAATATTTTAATAAACTACGTTAAATATAATTACACAAAAGTAATATACTATGTATTGTATAAACAGATACACTCGTAATGTTTGTTTCGCTTGCAATGTGTAAAAATCTAAATTGGTTCCGGTCGACACACTCAATGTGTGTAATATCAAATTAACGTCTGTCGTGATTAAAAGGAAAAAACATCATTGTAACGAATGTTTTTGTCTGTTTTATTTAGTTTTTGGTTTATTAGGCAGGTAAATATTTATTATTGATTGTACATATGTTGTAGGTATCTGTGTACACGTAAGCACAGTTACGGTGCGAATTTATTTCCTATAGGGTATAGCTGCTGAATATCATATTCGTTGCCATCATGACCGCGGCTGACGCAAAACGTATTTGGTCGATATCATTATAATCAGCGATTATAGGGAAACATTATCTACGACCGGAATCCAGGACGTGGGCCAAAATATGAAAACAATTTTTGGACCTTTCATATCGAATTAATAACGTGATCGTTCCATTTAATGCCGCTAGATTTCTGAGTGTACCTTTTTTGATATTGAGAAATACTTTTACTTGGGGGAAGGGATTGTTAGTAATACGGACTACCAGTCCTGTTACTAGCAATAGGTCAGGTCGACCTCCACGTGGTCCGCATTGGAACTCATTGTGCTGGATTCCAGATGTATTCATCACGATGGAGTACCTGATCTGCCTTTTCATTTACATCTATCATCCCTCACTGGTGCCCCGCCAGCGCATACCATTAGCACAAGCGAGGCTAGCATTCCATTATCACCCATTTTAAAAATGAAAATACATATGTAATCAGTAGTTCTTAATTCGTTTCGGCAAAATTAAAAACTTTAGCTACTGACCAGTGTTTTTTTTATACAACTATGAATGGCAAACAAGTTGACGGCCCACCTGATGGAAAGTGGTAACCGTCGCCTATAAACATGAGCAGTACCGTGGACATAACAAAGTATACTCGTACTGTTTCGCCCATGATATCCCCCATGCGTTGCCATTCCTGAGGACTCAGGTGTTATTCCTCTGTACCCAGTAAATCCACGCCATATCCCACCTTTCAAACCGAAACACAGCCATGCAAACACAACTGCTTCACGGTAGTAACACGAATGGGACAGAGGTACCCAAGCAATCGACTTTTCCCACCCTTCAAACCGAAACACAGCCATGCAAACACAACTGCTTCACGGTAGTATTGATATAAAAACTGTAATTTTTCTTGATACTATCCCTTCTTTTGTTTCATTAGCAACAGTAGTGGCAACTCTAAATCTTGTAATACGTATATAGACATACATTATATATCCCTATGGAATCCGCTGTAAGCAACCCTATCGGATCCCGTTCTTTTTACCAGTTGTAATAGTAGCTCATAAAATTTGTACAATATCCCAGTATCTTTTGATCCAGTCATTTTACTTTCCTTTTTACGTCTCTCCGATCACTATCTTTTTTTTTGTTTCCACTGTATTGTCATTTGCTGTGTATTTAATAGGTAATATTCAACGGATTGTTGTAATTTGTGGTGTATAAACAAAGCTTATATATGTAGGTATATATGCCATGAGAAATTTGATGGTAATCGATAGTGTTCTGATATTTAGATGAATATCCAAGTACTGCAAGTGCACTGTGAGTGCTAACGGTGGAGTGATGCGGCGGTAGGTACTCGACGACGATACTGACTGAGTGCTTGGTGGCGTGCAGGTGGCGGCGGCGAGTGTTCGCCGGCACTGATCGACGCGCTCGCCATCATCAGGGAAGCGTGGCCCGAGCCGCGCTCGCTGCTGCACCGCTGCTTGTGAGTGTTCTGTTCTCTGTTTGTTCACATAACTAACTTCCCCACGAATTTATGTAATCCTTTCATCAACCGCTGGATTCATTAGCTCCCTGCAAAATTTAAGATCGTCAATAAAATACAAAAAAACCAAAGGAAGAATGTTACGCACAGTACAGATGATATAATATAATATCATACAAGTAGCTACACATACTTATATATAAATATATTTTCGTTTTGCAATAATATTATATTCGAATCGCCAGATGTTGTCTTCGCTACAAGCGTCTAATATCAAAAGCAACTGCGGAAGCCCGATGTTCATTATGCGCAGATGTAGACGACGTGATCCCGGCGAGATCTCAATGAACTTCTTTATTCTATCTCGCAACATGTGCGTCTGCCATACGCGGCTTCCGTGGAGTATTGCATTGCGTGTGTACGAGGCGAGCGTACTGGATCAACACTCGACGTGCATATACACTCAACAAAATAGTATTCCCGGTCGATTTATTTTTACGTACCAAATCATATATAAATGTATTTTTGTAACCCATCTACCAGTAACCACATATATTACGGCTCGCCTAATGAGACAACCTAAATACCGAACGGGTAAGTCATCGCGAGATTGGATATCAATACTTATATAAAAAGTTTACTCGAGTTCGACGTCAAAGTAGTATATATGTATTTCTGGTTAGAGACGATGAATAATTTAGTACCGAAAATTTATTTATTATTCTATTTTGACGACAGTACCTGTTCAGTTTTGCATTACACCGGTCAGAAGTACTCTGGGGATATACTATGAAACTTAATTCTGAAGTTTTGGACCCAAATTTCGTACGTACAATAAAACACGTTCCTATGGAAATTGTCCCTAAAGATAGAAAGTGATCCTTTCGTTTTATAGTTACTCAACAATAAAATATTCGAACTAAGGAAATTGTACTATTTTAACACCATTCCACTTGTTATTCAAGTTATATCATTCGGCTCCGTCAGAAAATATTTTCATTGCAGGTAGACCAAAATCAGGAAGGGCACTGTTACCGTGTTTGGAAAATATATTTGCGCCACTTGAGGTTTCTATTATGACAGACTTGCTTTACACCAATGTAATATGGTATACCCCTTTCAGCCGCGGAAATTAAAATCAATACTTTGCATAATTGATACGGGTTTGAATCTCGATTGGACCCATTTAGGAAAATAACTTGTCTAAATTGATTCCAATCTGGATTATTAATCCTAAGTTGATAACTAAATGGTTGCGGTCATTGTGTGGCACTTGGAAGTTGGAAAACCAATGAAATATACTGCTTCTAGATGGTTTGTCAAAATATGAGTATCGGTTTTTAAGTTAGACTTTCAAGAATACAACAGTGCAAATCATATTCAATTTATGCAGGTGCAGTAGTTTTTGCATGATGCCGGAACATGCAAACAAACAAACAGACAAAATAAAAAAAAATTTTTTTGACTTCTCTTGCTCCTATAATTTTTTTTTAATATCTTCCAATTGCGGAAACTACCAACAAATGCATTCCCAAAAAGGGTTGACGTCAGGCAGGCGGCCGGTCATAAAACTATAAGCCAAATCCTTTAGTAATATGGATAAAACCATATTACGCCGACCCCGAATAATAATTGCGATAAGGGTAGGAAGATGATGATGATGTACTGACGTCGTCCAGTTTCAGTTTTTTTTATATTAGTATGATAATGGACAAGTAGTCCAAGGCTTTTCTTGGATAATTTTTACAAATATCAAAGTGCGTTTAACAAAAATAGTTTGTAGTGATCGCTTTTGGAGTCATTTCTATCAGTTCGTTTACAAGAAACATAGAGATGTTTATACCTAGCAGAGCAGCGACGCGCCCCCCCTTCCATAACTGAGGACATAATGTCCGAGGTCGTCTCATCTCCCCGACGGAAAAGGTCCGTCCCGTAGGCTCGTTGGCGGCTCGCTGCGCGCCGCTTTATCGCTATAAACATAACATATAAGTAGGAAGTTTACTTATTATGCCACTGGAGAAAAGAGCCGTATACTCGTATTACATTTCGTTAAATTAATTACTTCTTCTTTTCATTATTATAATAATTATATATCTCATGTAGAATCGTAAAGAAATCATAGTTCTTTCTAAGAATAGACTATTCTATAAATATTTTAGCATTCTCTACATATGAGAAAACTTATTTTAATACAAAGTCCCCCGCGTCTGTCTGTTTTTATGGTCGCGATATCCTCAAAAACTATTGAACGGATTTTTATGCGGTTATGTTTTATCATTTTCATAGAATGATTCCTGAGTAAGGTTTAGGTGTATAATTCGTTAAAGTTTGATGACGATGATTATTGAAGACGTTAGAAAAATCAAACTGTTTGGGAGCTTTGATCGGAAACGCTACTTAATTTATACTTGGCAAATCTAATTCATACTCGGTACAACAAACAGATCCAAAAAATATAGAAATATATGCTGTTAATACTCATGCGAAGCCAGGACGGATCGCTAATTATATATATTTTATTTTGCTACATACGTGACCCAAGTTTTTTTTTTTAATATTTGTCTGCTTCCTTTCCATCCTAGCATTAAAGTAAAACCACCACATCCAGTTTTGATGAACTGTACAAATACGTTTAGACAAGCCAATAGGTGAGAGTTAACGCAGAAGCTAGCGTAAGTTCAAGAAATTATCTACCAAAGGGGATAAAATAAGCGAAATACTTATCATCTATATATTTATGAATGATATAAACTAAATTTACAAGCGCTAAATATCTCGCTAGGTATGAAATATAAATTACGACTGCGTAGAGTAGCTTACATATAACGATTAGGTTAACATACAATAACATACATAAATACTTGATATCCCTTACAATAAAACAAGTGCGAATAGGCAGTTAGGCATATCTCTTAATAAATTACGCAAAAGATATTGGGCTCCAATTCCGGGTCGGGCGAAGGACTTCCTTACGTCCTACAAAACATTAATGAGAGACGCGCAAAATACTTTCTACACCTACGTGTTATGTTCCATATTTATGATATAATGCAACAAACTACAGTTCATATTATTTCAATTATTATGATCGGTATTGGGAGTTCAATGAACATTTTTTTTTTTTTTTATACAACTTAGAATGTCAAACAAGCTGACGGCCCACCTGATGTAAAGTGGTAACCGTCGCCTATAGACATGAGCAGTATCTTATGACTTAGAGTGTAATGTAAAGGAATGTGACCAAGCGAATTAAACAAATCCAAGAAGGAATTCATTCCTTGTTCGCATGTATTTATTATATTTATGTTACATATCATTATTTTGATCAATGTTATTTTACTGATAAACACAATGTAGCGGAAAAAGCGAAGATAATGTCATTGTCTAGCAACTCACCTTTAGGAACTGTTTGTCACGCTCTCTTCGGTACCCAGTGTACTTACTCCCCATAAAACGAATACAGTACTATATTGCTGTTAGCCAGTTGGGATGCTATGTACTTAAGTATTGGATTTGTATCGAAGTTTTCTTCTGTAGCGCTGGTCTATTGTAATTTACACCTTTAATCACTTCTTACAATATGATAGGTATGAATAGTATTGTACTTTAATTATATACTAAGAAATTACTGTTAGTTTTCAACAACATCTGTGTTGACTTATATACGAGTGTGTGTCTATATTGTCGCTTAACTACCTAAGAGAATGAGTAAGTGATACACTCACTGACTAATTTTCAACTGAAACGTAAACAAAGTAACACAAGTTTATAACGAGTGAAGCGTGTCACCATGCCGTGGGGCGCCAACACCGGCACCGCACCGGCCTGAACAGCTAACAGGCAGCGCCTGCAACACTACGACACCACAACACGGGACACGGACACAGTTGGCGGCGGGCGAGCGTCCCTCCCTGACGTACGCGCTCCCGGCTCGTCTCGAGCCGACATCCGATCACTGTACAATCAAATCGAACATATTCACTGCTGTAATGTAACAACCGTGTTATTGGCATAATTGCTATGTCTTCGCCGAACGAGATTACCGCCACGAAGCGTATCGACGGCTAATATGGATTTATCGCTCGACTTCGCACCATTGGAAGGTAAGATTAATTCTTCGGAGTGCTTCAATGCTCATTTTCAATATTATCAATTTAAATAACGTAGTCATATTGATATTGTGTACATACTTATATCACATAAGAACCGACCATTAGAAACTTTATTATTAACAAGAAAAAACTGCAATCTCTTTTGCATAAACTTCACCAACGTCCATGATTACCTATATCAAAATAAAATCTGATTATAATTTATTACATAATTATAAAATTTGACTAAGTAACTAATGAGATGTACATATCTAAATTCACTTTTTACGCCACCGAGGATACGGCCACATTTAAAAAAGATCCTACCACCAGGGAGCATCCCTGTAGCAGTAGGGAAGTTAGGGTATCTCAGCGATGATTTGAGTTTTTATAAAAATAAGATTTCTTTCAAACCTATTATAAACTGAGATACTAGACGAATAAATCTATGTAATACTGTTTAGGGCAGTTGTTTGTATGTATGTACCTATTATCATTACCCTCCAAACAAAGGATAATTATATCTATATCTGAGCTGCCTACATTATGTAAATAAAGTCTAAATGTGGCACTGGATGACTAGATGATTAACTGTAGCGGTTTGTATATGTCCATATTCAACATGTCCGTGCGCCACTGGACGTGAGTCACACTCGTCTTGATTTCCATCTGCGGGCTTTCGAGCTCGTGTTATTTCATAGAGTCGAGCGATGCGCACATATCTCGCATTCTGAACGCAGTTTGTAAATAGTCCGTTGTTGCACTGTACAGTACAGTACAGCATAGCAGGCAGCGGCTGGATCGCGGCCGGCCGATTGCTCGTTTACACTTCAACAGGCACCGGTCCACTCGACTCACGACACTAGACAACGGTTCCATCACGCAATGCTCTCACGCTAATTACAAACATAACAGAAATCACTAGAGTAGCTCTAGATTTTGAGCTTCGACGCAAGAATGTGTGCATTATTGCGTTCCTAGTTGGAAGTAGCGTAGTGAAGCGTGTTCTAAGTTATAGATGGCAAGTCAGGCCGACACCGTTTCTGTTCAATGTTTTATTAGTCATAGTGTCATTAAGTCGACGAACCTGGGAAGTTAGTAGTCGCGCCAGCTCACCGCACTCTCTGCACCGACTCCGCTCGGCGCCGCGGCGGTAGTGCGCTCTCTCTGCATATTTTTACGTTCGCGTGAATACATGAATACGAGATGGGGCATGCGGCATGCGGTTGCGTCGCCTGCGCCCGCCGTTGTCGCAAGTCACCGGTCACCACGCACTCACAAGGGCCCACCGCTGTTCTATTCTCGGATCATGCAGACAAATACTATTTTAGATTTAGTTATTTGTGCGAGTGTCGTGCCCTAATCCTTCCGAGGTGCTCTAAGCTTACTTTACACCGCGACCACATTTATTGGAATTTTGCTTGTCAGTTTTATTTTTGTTTAACTTTTTTTTATCCACCAAAGTTGAAAACAACCTTACGCTCCGCCTTATTATTGATGGTTAGTTGCTTAAGAACAACTGCAATATCAAATTCATTACAAGCGGGCGTTTTCAAAATTTATTTTGATATTCAATTTGCGTTCAGCGCATAGTTCGAAATTTCAATCACATTCCTTAAAGAGATACCTACAGCTTAGGTCGTTAAACTCTGTTGAGAACTCCTACAGAGAAAATGAACTTGAGGGCGAATAATAAAACGGGTGCCAATTAATTATTACTAGTGGCGCAATCTACCAGCTGTCCGACTTGAACCGTAAGTGATGGCCATACACTATTGACAATCTGAAATAGAGCCACAGTTATAAAGGAACGCTTAAAAATTTCTACCCTCAGAAACCAGAATTGGTGCTGTGTTGTTTTGGTAATATAGGGAAAAACAATTTTTCTAAATACACTGATATCGATTAAATGGACGTTCAGAATATCATTTGAAGAGTCGGTTTGAAAGTAACAAACAAATAATAATAATAATAGTTGTGGTGCAGGCAGTGTAGCACGCCCGTGTTAAATTAGATTAACCGTATAGATTAACCAGTTTCGGTCTATAGATAAGTAATAATGGTTAGTTTTTAAACTTAATACATGCAAACGTCAATTTATTAACATTAGAATAATGAAGATTCTCAAATAGCATGTATATGAGTATACAATGTTTCACATTAAAATAAAAAATAAACCGGTCAAGTGTGATTTAACCTTCCTCGCCGAGGGTTGCATTCATAAATTTGTCTGTAAAAAGGTTTGGGTTTTCTTTAGATAAAAAAATATTTAAATGTACACTCGCTGTTGCTTCAATAATAAACCGAAACACTAAGACCAAGCCAGAGAAATAGAACCACTTATTCGTTACAAGAGGCACGTGTTCATAGTACGCAATTACCATAACATACAAAAATCATACTAGTCATAGTGCTAGCATACTTACATTTCCTTGTAAGAGCAATGTAAATTTTGACAATCCTGTCCATTGGCTAAATATAGCGATAAAAATCTATTGAAATTTTAAACACATATGATAAGAATGACCTGTTATTGTGTTTTTATATGAAATAGACACGTAATTATAGAAATACAATTAGGAATTCCATATTTAAGCTGTAACTGTGGCTAGAAACCCGCCTGTAAAATTAACTTTTTGGAGGGTTTAATTCTCAATGACTGGTAATTAGAAATAATGTTATATTTTTCCTGTAATATTAACGTATACATTATACTGTAATTAATTTAGATTTTTCGCTTCACAAACTTCGGAGATAGATGGTGCAAGGTGATGGTTTTTTTCATATTTTTTATCTTAAGTCAAAAACTATATACAACATAAAAATAAATAAAATTTAGTTTTAAAATGTACAAATAAATCCCCTCCATATTATCATACGGGCTATCGCCTACTTGCACTATTAAGTCTATTTTGAAATTTTGAGTATTCCTTTTAGATCCCCTAGTATTACATTATCTGTGCTCTAGATAAGACAATAAAATTCTCGCGGAGGCGCGCACGTCTCCGTGCCTTACTAAATATTACTTATTAGTAATACATATCAACCATGGCAGAATTGAATTTATTATTTTACTAGGATAATTTATTACTTCAACTAGGATGGAACGGATGGGTGATAGAGAGTATAATCTTTGTATAATCCATAGCGATGCCGGACACGATATAGGAATTATGAAGAGCATAAGTACGTAGCATTACCTACGTAGACAGAAGGAAAGAGACGTACATAAAATTTGAATATAAATCATGTCAGAATCTTTTACAGTTGCGGCTAGGCTTAAAAACAGATGTAGCAAACAGACCCTTTAGCACCCAACGGCTTCTTTTTAAAATGCATGCATATTTTCGCATGATAGCTGCAATACACAGTGTTTAATCGGGTACATTTCAATTATTTCTAAAACTATACTATTCCATATGAAAGAGGGCAAAAAATACTACGAAAATGATTATTAGCGTTTTCAATTATCATGTAAGAAAATCATAAGAATTTTTAAAAACGATATAACTCGTTGTTTTTCTGCTCCCTTGAAATGCTGCGATTTTGATTTGTACTTGTCTCACTAGAGGCACAAAATTATATTTAATAGCGAACTACACTTACTGCTCAGCAGGAGATTAGACTGAAATACTCGTACATAGGGTCATAGTTTGATTTAACAATTTAATAAAACAATTTAGTTAATTGTATAACATCGTACCTCGTCATCTTTCCTATTTTTTATGACTTGTAACCATAAGAATAGGAAATGTATTAAAAATTACTTAAAATATAAACCATAATTTTATGTGATAATTTGACATAAATAATATTGTAATTTGGAAAATGATTGGACTTTATACAATAATTGCAATATAATGTAGACTAAATACAGTTTAACATTAGCATACGACTGCGGGGTGCTGCATGTTATGTACCTACTTGTATATGTAACTTCTTATTGTACCATGTAGCAAGCGAATAAATATAATTTGATTTTGATTTTTTACTCTCAGTTTTTGATTAAAATGTACATACTTATATATAGTTTTAACAAAGTAATGTGTAATGTAATGTACGAGCAGCCTACGGCAGCCGACTGCTGACTGCTTGCGCTCCATCAGCTTTGCATAGCTACTTTCTATGATTCGCTCTGTTAATTGCTACCATACGTATTGACTACTCTATCACATATTTATGATATTTACATACCATACATATGTATGTACATCTCACTTCATTAAACAATCGTGCTAAATAATAATCAGTCAGTATGAAAAAGTAGGTGAAATGCATCGCAAGAAGAAATTGTAAGCGGTGGTTTAATTGCGTTACAGACTCCAGTGTTTATTATTACTTTATATGTATACCTTTATGTCTTTAGCTCAGGTTCAGAGTAGACAGAGAGAACTATGTGCTAAAGGTCTATGCTCACGTAAAGATTTTTTACTTAGTGTAGATGAAGCAAGTTTCAAGACAACTCGACTGATGCTTTCTGCTACAGATACATCGTACATGGTCTAATATTTTTAATTAGCTCGTTATTACATTTCGTTACTTCATATTATGAACTAAAATTGAATCCATTTAAAATCTTTGATTTCTTTTTTTATGGAACATAAATTTTATTATTTATAATTATTTGTTTTAATTTACAGTCGCACTGTGAACCACACGTCCGATACCGGTGAAAGGATCAAGCCACACGCCAGTACCGGCCGCAGCAGGAGAACTGTAAACAAGATGCTCACCCGCGCCCAGCTGGCGGAGCTGCCGCCGCAGCCCGGCGCCTCGCCCGGCCTCATGCGGCGCCGTTACTCCGTGCCGGAGACTATCATGAGAAAGTAAGACACATTACACGTTACACTTGTACGTTACCGGAAGGAAGGGATTGCTAGCAACATACCTTGTCAGGAAGACCTTCATGCAGTCTGTCCTAAAAACCATTCTGATTATTTTTTAGTGAATGATAAGTTAATGGACCAATTTTGTCTTCATTTATAACGCTAGCGCAGCCAAAAACTATTTTCATTTTATTTTTATCGAATTGATTTAGTTTGATTTAAGACCCGATTAAGTGACGATTACTTTATTATGTCAGATAATGTGCATATACAAAAGGCGGCCTTATCATTTACATTAACATTTACTGGGATTACCATTCCAGTGCATCCATAAAAATACTTATATATCTCTACATGAGCTATTAAATATACCCACGTTTGAAAACATTTCAGATATCGGCTGGCTCAGCAAAAATCAGATTCAGAGGAGAGTGGGCACACGACGAGTCCTTCGCCAGCGTCTGCTTCGCCGCCGCGAGGCTCGTGTAGCTCACTCTGCGACACGCCGCACCGGTTTATGCGACGCGACCGCGAGCTCATGCGCAAGTCGGCCCTGCTCCGACGGATGTGGGGCCGCTCATGCAACCCTTGTCAAGCGTGTTGCTGCTGTAGTGGCGATCTGTGCGACTCGCAAACGTATTGCGGACGCGAGACCAGATCTCTGGATGGCTCGCGTTCTGAGTTACGACATTTATCTAGTAGTTTTACATCTTCTCGACAATCACACGCAGCCACCGCTGCTGTTGGCTGGGCAACCCCAAAGCGATTGCGCCGTGATTCACCACGAGACTTTCGTGGAAGTGACGAGATGCTCAGGGCGGCGATGAAGAATAGTTATGACAGAGCCGAGGAGTCTCGCTTTGATATGGTAGTTAAAACAGATCAATCTGGTTTTACCTGTAGATCTTACTGTCCTGATACATCATCTCATACAAGGACAACAGAAGCATTTATTGATAATAGTGCTCGCAAATTTGAAGATGACATTGAAAAATATGATACAACACGAGATTCTGAAACAGTATTATCGGATCCGACTACTGCAGAAATAGACTCAAACACACATAAAGATATACATTATGAAAATGAAAGCCAGACTGATACCTCGGAATCTTTATCGATGTCAATGCCAACCACTAAAGAAATTAATGACTTTGCAGGGGAGAAATTTTGCAAACAAATATCTAATAGTAGCGCTCATATAGAAGGTCGAATCAGTGAAAGATCAATGAACCTTGAAAATAACGAAAATAATATTTTGTCATATGATACTCCACTGGCAGTAGAAACTCCAGCGTATGATCTTCTAGAAATTGTGGTATCTGAAACATTGAATTCGAATTCAGTGCCTGCTATTAAACACTGTTCACCAGAAACCATACTTACTCCGACATCAAAAGTACCTACACCAAATAACAGAAATACACAAAACATTAACATTGATGAGTATGTTTCAAATATTTTAGTGGAAAGTCTAAATTCCTTAACGGATCAAATTGAATGTATGAATGCATCGATTGGTCGTGACCGTAAAGTGAGCATAGTGGAAAAAGAAATAAAAGTAAAATTACAAAATACAGGTGTAAATACAATTGTTCACCTAAGTCCAATGTCCAATAATCAAATCATATTTGGGAACGAGGAATTATACAATAATGATGAAAATAAAGATAATTGTAATAATCCTCAAGGTGTGAGAGATAGAATTTCATTTCATGAAGAAATTCAAAGTATGGAATCCAATAATAATCTTACATCTGGCGAATCTTTACATGAACAAAGTACGTCCGCTCATCAGGATTTATTTTCAGAGTCCAATTATAACAGTGTAATTCAGCACGATAACGTCAATAAAGCCGTTCTGCAACAGATACAGAAACTCTTTCAAGATGAACTCTGTAGTCTCAATGAAAATTACTCTCAAAACACTATACCGGAAATATCTCATATTGAAATTTCAAATGTTGATGTATATGTAGATAATAATGCAGATGAAATCTTGGAAGCCACTGATAATACTAATGCACACATTCAAAAAGACATAAAAGATACTGAATTAATCAGTAATGTAGGTGCTGGAAATTATTTTCAGGATTCAAACGACAATATAGTACCTCGATTTTCAGCACTTCCTCACACTGATTCTATGGAAGTAAATACCTCATCTTCAGATGACGCAGACAACATAGGTTCAGATTGTACAAGTCTCGTAGATAGTTTAGATGATCCAAATTCTCCTAGATCGATACTCTTGCGTAGATCATTTAATACTAACAGGAGAAACGAGTTAGCGCGATCAGCAATAGATGTTTTGGATTTATTACCTGAAAATTCTTACACGAATCATGGTAATTTGAATCAAGCTAAAGAAAAAGGTGAATCTTTTTTTATTAGGATAAAGGATAACAACTTCGACTGCGAAAAAGAAAACATGGTTGTAGCTGATCATATGCCAGAAAAAATAAAACAAAGACTTTATCGACGACATAAAAAAAGAGAAATGCGTTTGGAATGTGCACGACGAAGCAAAGTAAAACAATTAAAAAAAGATCTAGAGAAGCAACGTCATAGTGACTTGCGTAAATCAAAAAAGGAACTCGAAAAGGATTGTATGGCTATTATTAATGCTCTCATTGACGATGTTATAGCGAAAATAGCTCGAGATGAGCACAAGTATATGCGTATAAAGCAGAAGTGTAATAAAATGTCATTATCCAAATCTGATGAAAATGTTTCTAAAAGAAATTGGAAAAAGGATCTGGAATATTATAATTGTAGGAACTCTGGTAAATGTTTAAAAAACAATATAAATAATGCTGATAACAAGCCAGAAAAACAAATTCACGGTAAATTATCATTGCTAACACATCCCCCTATAACTTCAGATGAACGTGGTCCAAGAAGATTTTATCAAAAATCTGAAATACAGGATGGTAATAAATGTATCGAAATTTTAGAAATATTAGAATATGTAAACGAGTCCCAAAGTTCTCCAGATATTACTAATTCCGATGATAGCCAGGGTAATATTAGTAAAAATAAAAAGTCTCGAATACCGGTTCCAATTTACGAACGAATTCAGAAAACAGCTAATAACTGTCACAAAAATTTCAAAAGTAATGTCTGTAGGCAAACAGCAGCCATGACAACTCCGCGAGAGAGCAATACTAAATCTAATCGGCTCATTACCAATATGCTACTGGAAGTGCTCGCAGATAATGAAAATGGAAGCGATAATGTGATACATGATAACAATAGATTAAATTCATCGGAAATTCCAGCCAGAAGAGCATCGGTGCCGCACTGTGAGCCAAGGTCGCGATCTAACTCACTGAAATTTAAACAGGTTTTTGACATTATACCAGAAGAGAGAAGCAGCCTAAGTATCGATTCCTCTAACGAAGATATACATTATAGTCGCAGAGCATCCGCACCAAATCTAATCGACGAATTACGACCATCTTATAATAAAAAAAGTAATGATCGGGTTACTGGTAGTAAGGAAACATGTAGATTTACAGATACAATGAAATATAAAGATTCTCAAAATTCATTGAAAACATCAAGAGAAACAAAATGTACTGGAACTTCTCCATTAACAAATAGCATAGATGAAAGAAACATGAAAAGAAGCCAAACCACAATGACATCACCTAGTCAAAGATCAGCTGCCACTAGCCCTATTCAAATGTCAACACATTCTGAAACCACGTCTACCATGACCAGTAGTACGGTGAGTGGCGCAACGACAGACACGACAAAATATAATTCGCAGAGCAGTACCGGTGATAGGGCGGCAGCGGCGAGTGACACGGTGAATGGCGGGAGCGGGGTCGCGGCGAGCGGCAAGCGCGGGCTCGCGTCCCGGAGCCGCGCCTGGCTCGGCTTCACGCAGCCCGAAGCTAAGCTGCACGAGGAAGGTATCGCGCTCGCTTGTGCACCGCCATTGTTATCCCTCTGCACGGCTTCCTCCGTTTCCGTAGAGTAGTTTCAGCGTGACACTGCTGTCGCTGTCATCCCACAGATATTTATTTTGAAACATTTGAAAACATATTTATTATTTGTAGCAAGTACATATTATACGAGTATTATAAACAAATTACGGCACTGTTATAAATATTAGCACGATGTTCGTTTATTTAATTACAGTTATTACATTTGTGATTTTGATTTATAAATTAAATTTTTTAAATTACATTACTTGTTTTTTATTTATGCAAAGGTTTGAAAGAGAAGAACGTTGTAATGGAAAAAAATAAAGACTGCAGATCAGTAACAACGCAATATGATCGGGAATTAGATACACACCGTACCGTTCGAACCATTCAAACGGAAACGTTTGATCCGATAATAGTAGGCGGAGATAAATATCGGGATAAGTCTAAATCACATCAAAAACATATAGATATGAAACCTTCAAGGACCAAAATGGATAAGAAGGCTGCGAGAGCGAAATCTGAATCTCGTGAACGTAACAGAGTCGAACCAGTCGATGGCAATGCTAATCGAGACACGAATGGGGTACGAGACGGAAATATTACTTTTCGAAAGACAGATAAGCGAAAAATTCGCACTATATCGATGGAGCGGAGTGAGGAGGAAACGGTGAGGACGAAATCGGTTAAATTGCCTGAATTCAAGCAAAGCGGTACAGCGAGCTCGAGCGATAGCAGCGAGTCAGGCGGTAGTCTGCTTTGCTCGCTGGCGCCCAAGTGGCTGTCAACACATGCACGCCACAAGCGAGCCGCGCGTCGCCGCGACTCTGATGCCGGCTCACCGCAGCCTTCTGTAGACGTCGACGCCACAGGTAAACTGGAACACGAGTAGACCGGTAGACAAGCACTCATGTAGAATAAAGATCCCCTTCCTAGTTCCACTGCAAACATTAGTATGATGCCAGTATCCCCTTCTACCTGCGGTGTATGCCACGTTGCCCATGAGAGGCAGTGCAAACAAAACGTCGCTCTCATATTGCTGTGCGGCATGTCGCCGGTGGCTTTGCATACTGCTCCAGCATAAGTTAAAGTACGACCACTATAATTAATAGCCACTGATAAATTAAATAAATATTTCTGCAAAGGTATATTGTGACTAGATATTACATAGTAAGTCAAAATATTCCTTTTCACTTAATTGTTTATACATATGTATGTATAAACAATTGTACTGGATCGTAACCATAGATTGAGGCTACCTATTATCTGCCGTCGCCTACATAGAATAGTTTATCGAAACTGAATAAGAAAAATCCAACAACACTCGGTGAAACAATCTTCAATATCTTTTTTTTTTTTTTTATAAAACTTAGAATAGCAAACAAGCTGACGGCCCACCTGATGGAAAGTGGTAACCGTCGCCTATAGACATGAGCAGTACCATGGACGTAACAGAGTATACTGTTTCGCCCATGATATCCCCCATGCGTTGCCATTCCTGAGGACTCAGGTGTTATTCCTCTGTACCCAGTAAATTCACGCCATATCCCACCCTTCAAACCGAAACACAGCCATGCAAACACAACTGCTAGATAATAATTTTCAAACTCGAAAGCTGATTCTGCATATTGATTGTTTAATGGTTGCAGAAGTATATAGTTAATTTTGATTTTACAAATATTAATTAAAACATCTGAAACTGAGATTTCTGACGAAAATAGTTGGGTGAAGTTAGTTAGTGTGTCAAAAACGTCTCAATACGTGATTCAATTAATGATTGTATAGGAATGTATAAATAACCTTGTAAGAAAATAAAACATTTGCCTATTTTCGGATTTAAGTTAGCAAATAACATTCCCCAAATGGCAACATATGAAACGAAGGCTGTTGTTGTTCATGTCTATTATATGAATAATCATCCTGCTTCTCATTTCAAATCAGTTCAAGAACATATTTTTGTCCAGTTTTTTTACATAGCAAAATATATTATAAGTACCATCATAAAATGCCACACATACACCTAAAAGCTTTAAGTGGCACTAACAATACTTATCCTATGTTTTACTATGTATTTGCATGGCAATTAAAATATATGCAAAATATAAAAATATATTTTCTATGATGGGAATCTCATATTTGCACTAGGGTGTGTAAATAGATAGCGATGGCTTTGTATCCGAAGGCGGATGGTCGGTGACGGTGGCAGGCTCGTGCCGCGCCGCGCTGCCTGCCGACGTCGAGATGCGGCTCAGGTTCCCGTCGGAGCGCGAGCCGCCCTCGCCGCCCTCACCGCCACGTCGCCAGCCGCCGCACCGACAACCGCTGCGGACTCACAACTTGATCGCCACCTCGGGCTGCACCCTCTCCAGCCACCAGGTGCATATATTAGCAACGCTATATGCCTGCCAGTGAACTCTTCACAACAACCTTAGATGTCGAGTACAGATGTATAATAATATAATCATTCAAACGCTCAAGAGACTGTGTGTGGCATTAAAAATCGTCAATGAAGCTATAGTAATAGGTTTAATAAAAAACTTATATGATCCTCAATATTATAGCAATATGCAGGTATTTATTATGCCCCCTTTTGCACCATGTAAGTCATAGACTATTTCAGATAATAGACCCCTTTTCCAAAATGCACTGATACCTCAAACCCCTACTGCCAAATTTCTTAAAAAACAAAAATAAACTTGTGCACGCTTATCGACATGTTGAGTTTTTAAAAGTAAAACACCAACAAAGTTGATACACGTTTTTTTTAATGTGTGGAAATTCTTCAACAAGACCGTCTCAGCTGCCAGAGGGAAGATAGATGAGGTGTGTAGGATTCTAACCCATTGAAAAACACATGACGTACCTCGAAATGCATATGTTGGATCCCGGGTTCCCGTTTGAATACTACCGGGTATCCAATGCGACGGTCCGTCCTGTAGGTGGTGTAGGGCAAGCCTCTTCTCTTAGTTAGGATGGGAAATGGACCTCCCACCCTGCCATCTTAAGAGAGTACGGATACGTACACACACCTCCTAGGGCTATATATGGAGTATGCCTCTCTCAAAATAGCACCACAGCAGCATGACGGGAGCGGTGGAGGCACTCTCCCGCTCTTGCTCGGTTGCTTCCTTCTGCAACATCACAGAAGGTGAATACCGCATTGCACGACCTCTCGCTACTAACTATCCCCCGAACTATATTCGGCAGCGAGAGGTTATCTCCAATTCCATGATGAGGGCGAGGCGCTCTGCGCTAAATGCTGGGTATTCCTCTATTCGCTCCCCTTCCGATTCCCGGACATCTTGATCATTTCGAGGACCGTCACAGCTCTGTCCTGTACCGCAGTGCGTGTTCTGCTTATGACTTCCTCCGCCTGATTGCTTCTCATCGGCGGGTCCTTAATGTCCATTTTCGAGCGAGTCATTATTTTCCTCTCTCTGCTGGAGGAGGCTCCTTCGTCATTAGAATCAGACTCGAATTCGCTATCTTTCCTCGGTGCAAATTTCGCTCTGGTCACTTTCAGTGCGAGCCTGTTAGTTTTGGGGATTATTTTTGCATGGGGTCGTAGCGTAGTAGGCCGTGCATGGAAGTACCCCCTACTACGCTTTGAGTGCGGCAGGTGCCCAAAGGTCCTTGTAGTCTATGTTATGTCATCAATCTGTCAACAAGTATCTAGCGGCGTGCTCTACAGAATGAACTGTTTCTCGCCGAGCACCGGAGCTCCCCAGCAATGGAACCGTGTTTCGTGAACCGTGGACAGCTGGGGGTTCGTGTTTGTCGACGGTGGCACAAGGCCTGTCTGCGCAGTTAAGCACCCACCAGACCCGTGAACCTATCCACCCTAATTTAGTTGGGGCCATGGCAAACACTGGTGTAAGCGTCCTCACCAATCGTTATGGAGCACACTGGGAATCCTTGATGTAAAAGTTCCATGTGTCCATTACATATAGTCAATGAAATTAAAATAATATATCCAAATAGGTACTTGTAATCTAGCATCAATCAATCAATCTGGTCTTCTCTTTTGCCCGCCAGATGGTGTGGGTGGGCGAGGTGGGGGCCTCGGGGGCGTACCCCATTACCACGGCTTCAACTCCGGAGGCAACAACCTCCGGATCACTAGGTTTTAAGCCGACATACACTGGTGGTCTGTGTATGTCGGCGTGGCGTTAATCTTGCATTAGCGTTCGTTTTGTATGCTATCGAGCTTGGTGTCCGTCTACACGCTCCTCTTCAAACATATAGGTACTGATAAGCGTGTTTTGGTGTCAGGAGTGGAGGTGTCGCGCGCGACAGTGCACCGAATGCACCTGTACGTGCTGTGGTGTTGGGCGAGGGGGCGGGGGCGGGGGCGGCGGCGGCGGCGACACGGTGGCGCGCGAGAGGGAGCGCGACGAGCGGGCGGAGCGCCGGCCGCCGCCGCTGCCTCCGGCCGCACCGACCGCGCAACCACTCCACCCACATGTCACTAATGCCGACAGTGGCAGACTTACGTTCACCATGAAGAAGGAGGCTTTAGGTATTTATTACAATATAAGCACATGCAAAAAAGATGAGATGAAATACAAATAACTGGACATATAGACGCTCCTTGCGATTTTCTAAGAAACTTTTGCCCACGGACGATTCGTTTCGCCAAGAATTTTCTACAGACTCATGCATTAGGTTTGCGATGTAATTTTGTGTTCTGGATGTAAAATTTTTGACGTGGAACGTCTCTCGTCTCTAGGTTTTCAATCACAATTTACGTCAGCCGTAAATGAAAGTGACAGATTAAACACCTATGTCCCATAAAATTATTACTATTAATTTTTCTTACCTGTTCAGGTTCTTCAATTCTTGCAACAAAGAGTGAGAAGAAATCTAACGAGCCTCTACCAGATCTCGAGACATACCGCGCATCACGCAGCAAAACGAAAAGTTCGGTGAAGGTAAATTGTCGATGCTGCATTATACAGGTTTTAAAACGATGTCAATACATCCCGCAATACAAAATATAAATAAGTTGCTCAGTAGGCTATGGAAAGGGCTATGCTGGGAGTCTCTTTGCGTGATAGAATCCGAAACGAGGATATCCGCGAAAGATCCAAAATAACCGACATAGCCCGAAGGATAAGCAAGCTGAAGTAGCAACGGGCTGGTCACGTAACTCAAAGAACCAGCAACCGATGGGAAAGAAAGGTCCTTGAGTGGCGGCCCCGTACGCAATTAAACGCAGTGTAGGACAATCCCCCACTAGATGGAGTGACGAGTGCATTTTAAGGAAACGTGGATATAGGTGGCTCAGGACTATTCTTTATGGCAGTCTATGGGGGAGGCTTATGTCCAGTAGTGGACGGATAATGGCTGAAATGAATGATGAATAAAATTGTAACTTGACGCTGTCTGTGTCTTGATCTGTGCATGGGAGATATTTAAGAAAAAATGATAATGAAAGGGCAATAGAAGCCAATACACCATCTATAAGTGGTTACCTACTTCCAAAATCCACGTTTATAAAGTAGCGAGCAAAAGTCAGTATCTATATCTACGAGTATTAAAGAAAAAATTGGGAGAAAGGAAACAAGTTTTAAGTTATTATATTTATAATAAAATATAAAGCCAATGGTCACCATTTTCTTTCATTCATTATTTTACATTCATTTCATAAGCAAAAAATTTGGTTACCCTACCTGGAATATCTTACTATAATGGATTACAGTAGCTGGCATATTTTTTTTTTTTATACTCGTATAAAAAAATCATATGAATTATATTAAGTGATGGAATAGATAACTATTTGCTGTATATAATATTAGGTATATTTACATCCAGAAGGCGGTTGTTTCAGACGCGTCGGGGATACTCCCTGCACTGCTGGCTGCCCGACGACACTCCCACCTTGCTCAAGTTAGTAACGTCCTCCTGTCTCACGTTCGCCTTAATAGAGGAACTACTCATGAACCCAATAGGATTTAGACCTTTTATAAAGGGGGGGGGGGAGGGGACGATTGTTAGTAATGGGATCAAATAGCCCCATTACTAGTAATATACCCTGTAGTACTTATACGTGTTAAATGTCGTAGTTAATTGTAACTGAATTCTTCAGGATGGGCTAACTATCCTGCTTTCATCCTCCAACAGTCATCTGTCTCTGGTGCACCGCTAGTGTATACCAATAGCGCAGGCGGGGTTACTATACCATTATCAAACATTAAAAAAAAAACCTTTTATAATATAGAATAGCAAATTGTCATTTATTTTTTTCCTCGTAATAAAAAAAAATATGGAAACTGCTGGCCATAAATATATATTTATGGCCAGCAACTGTTTCCAACTGTTTTACTGCTGAGAAGATTACCTCCACCGTGTAAGTCATGTTACCATATTTTGTACTTACTGTTTGTAATTACAAACTGTAGGCACTAAGAGTGACCTGTTGACCAGTAGCAAGTATGACTATCTCCAGCACCATTAATCGGCACCATGTATTATACTAAGACGTGCATCTGATAAAGTCATGTTTAGTCAATCCGAGAAACAATAGATTGATAAATCAGTCTGACTTGTCAAAAAAAAAAAAAAAAACTAATATTACACATTTATATAGTAAGGACAGGAATTAATGAATTAATATGTTTCAATTTTAACATGTACAGAACGAATAACGGGCTGTCTATACTGGGCAGCGCTATAATTCCGGAATTGAAGCCGCGAGTGCCGACTATGAGTGAGCGCGACCTGACGCGCGTGTACACTCCGCGTCATTACCTGCGTTCGTGAGCATGCGCCGTGCGCCGTGCGCCGTGCGCCGTACGCCACGCGCCATGCGCCACACACCACACGCCGCGTCACGATCATGGCCCGAGATCTACAGCCAAGTGAATGCAGAAAAAGCAATTATTGATGAACTTCGTTATATACAATCTTCTAACAACAAAACTGTAACCCTTTTAACTGTACAAAAATAATTGTTAATACAAATAAATTCTTAAAAAGAATGAAATCCTAATAATATTTTTTTTTATTTGAATAAAAATATGTACTTATAATAGTAATAAACTTTTTTTAACAATGTGTTTTTATTATTATTTCTTCAAAATTTAGAATCCCATCCACTATCGAACCCAAAATTTACCATTCCGCCAAGAAATACTGGAGGTACTTATTAAAGTGAACTACTAAATATAGTTACCAATTTATATTAATATATAAGTACTACAGTCAATAAAGGTTCTCACCTTCGATTTCGTTGAATCTTCATCGATTTTCATGAAAATTGGTGAATAAACGAGGGATACCTTAAGAAACAAAAGTGACATAGTGACAACTTGCGCTTTTGTCCTGTGGTTGGATGCTACCCCTTCTCGGGGGTGAAAATTATTTTAATAAAAATAACCTCAGGAATCGATAGAGAAACAAATACTAAGCAAAATTTGTTATGTAAAGTTTTTGAAATAAATCAACACTTTTTGAGTTATTAAAGATAAAAGATTATGATTTTTCTTGATAACAATTCGTTTTAAAAAAGCGGTTTTTCATAAATAACTTAAAAACTATGAGTTTTTACAAAAAATGTGTTCGGGCCGCTGCCCCCGAGAGTCGGAAGGCGCGTCGACTGGCACCGAGGCGCTGGTACGCCCGGACGTAGACTTGTCCTACTAGAGAAAAGAGAGTACTTTGCACACAGAGGGCGCACAAAGCACTCTCTCCCCAAAGGGCCTTAGTCTTCGCCGCAGGTGCGTTGCACATCAAGGACCAGGTGCTAGGAAGCACCACTATATGTCGTCCTCAAAAGGACGACGACGAACACGATGATGACCACGATGGACACGAAGTGAGTATGAAGTCAGTAAGCGATGAGGTGACTTGATGGACTGGATGATGAAATAAAATGCAAAGATGGATCTTGAAATGGCGATGAAGCGAGGAAACTATTTTTCGCAGTGGCTTCTTGCTGTTTTAGCTTTTCTGTTTCGCTCTCTATGGAGGTCAATTGCTATGCTTGGTAGCCCGAATGGGTCCTATTTTTATAGCCAACTATCGCCGCTCGCTATATATATATATATTTCCATTTTTAGGAAAAACTATGCTATTACCATCTATTTTAACTATTCATGCTCATTTGGTACGAGAGTTTCATACGAGCATATTATAGGCCCTATTATGGCCTATTACAACTGTTAACTATTTTACTGACTTTTACAGGAATTTGCCCCAATTTGGGACCTATTGGCTATACTAGCCTACGTCCTATTAGTACAGCCGTAGTTCTTTTACAAGTTTACATGTCCTACCTACTCGACTTTCGCTATTATAGCTATTTTTTGAGGGAGTAAAAGACAGTAAGAAAAATCTTTATTTTTCTTAACCTATTCTATCCTTACGCTATAAACTAATACTATTAAGTACTATTTACTATATATTTTCTATTTACTATACATTTTCCCGGCTATTTATTTAATTAACACATAAAAAACACGTAGCCGCCGTGGGAGAGAGTAGTCTGGGGCTCGGGCCCCCCTCTGCTAGTGTCGCTCGCTGCACATTACTATGTGCATTTTTTTTTTTTTTTTTTTTTTTTTTTTTTTTTTTTTTACCAGAGGGAGACTTTGTACAAAAGTCGATTGCTTGGGTACCTCTGTCCCATTCGTGTTTCAACCGTGAAGCAGTTGTGTTTGCATGGCTGTGTTTCGGTTTGAAGGGTGGGATATGGCGTGAATTTACTGGGTACAGAGGAATAACACCTGAGTCCTCAGGAATGGCAACGCATGGGGGTATCATGGACGAAACAGTATACTCTGTTATGTCTATGGTACTGCTCATGTCTATAGGCGACGGTTACCACTTTCCATCAGGTGGGCCGTCAGCTTGTTTGCCATTCTAAGTTTTATAAAAAAAGTGCAGGGTGGTTGGGGTGAACATTTGTCGGTGACTTCAGTGAACGTAGTTCTTTTGTTAACCGTTGGCGCCGCTAGAGCCGGTCAGCGCGGTCTTCGCGCTAGCTCCGACTCCGGAATCCGGAGCTCCGGAGAGTGTCGCCACACGGAGAGGCAAAGTGCACTCACGGCAGCGGTCGAAAGCGTGGTCTTCCCAGGCCGTGTTGCTCTCCCATTCCCCCCCTTCAACAGTAGGGTTCGTTTGTGGAGTTTCAACCCCCACACCTCGTTCTTTTAAACCGTAGGGTGTCGTCTCACGGGGAGAACAAGTGCACCCACGGCGAGACTGAGGGCACAGCTTGAGTCTCCACTTGGGCTGTGTCGGTCCGGCATTCCTTTCGGCCTTCGTGGGCTACTAAGTATGGACCGTTAGGGACAATGTCGCAACGCGGGGGTAAACCCCCCCGCAAGCCTAGCGAGCCGGCTAAGCGGCCGACTCCATCTACGTCAGCGTCCGCGCCTAGTGCGCCGGCGCCCCTGCCGCTTAGGCAAGCTGTGCCGAGGCAGGTTGTTTGTCGGGACCTCGCGGACCCGACAAGAAGCCGACCGGTCCCAGAGACAGAGTTGGGACCGTTCTACAGTCGCCATGAGGCGCGGATTGCGCTCGCTAACCGCAACATCGCTGCTGCGGAAGGCGAACGCGCCGCGCCGAGCGGTAGTAGTACAGGCGCCACCTTGTAGTACAGGCGCCACCTTGTCTGTGGCCGCCAAGCGACGCACTCCTCCATCGCCCGCTGTCTCAGACGAGCAGTCTGTGAAGCGGCTAGACTGTCTGCGACTCTCCACCGTCGCCCCGTCTCGCTCCCACACCTCGTTTCACCGTACACCCGTCGCTTACGGATGATACGAGTGTCAAGGCGCAACTACAACTACGGCGCGCCCTCCCCGTCCGATAGCGAGGACGAGCGAGTCATGGACTTTGACGCCTTGGGCGTCTTAGGTCATCCTGACAACGATGACGTAACGTCGTACGTGGGCATCGAGAGCGTCGATATCCAAGTGCGTACAGCGACGCGTCTGCGGCCGCTCCCGTGCCACGCCCCCCCTACCCTCCAACCCATACAGAGGATAACACTGTGCCCACGTCGGGCACAGCAACAACAACTGAGCCAGGGCGGGGAAAATACCCGCCTATGGTAGTGGAGTGTCTGCCCAACTGGACACAGCACTTTTCCGTGCTCACCTACGTCTTAGGTGAGCCGCTTAATGCCCGCCTTTACGGACAAGGCTTTCGTTCGGCCCATCGGCCAACTGTCACCGGCTGAGGATTAAATGTGTCCGCTGTGCCGGCGAACATGCGGCCGTCGACTATACACGGCCGCGCGACCAAAGGCCTACCTGCGCAAATTGCGCCAAGCTGCAACTCTTATAAACGACAGACGGTGTGCCGTTTATAAGAGAGAGGCCCGCCGCAGGGGCATTCAACCCCGCCGTGCTGCAACCCCACTGCCAGTGGACGCTCCCGGGCTCAATCGTTGCGCCCCGGCGCCGCCTTAAACGGCCCCGAAGCGCGCGCAACGTTTCGCGCGCACCGAGGCGCCCCAACGCACTTTCCTACCGTTGGCACCAATTCCTGTGTCAACAGTATCAATTCACAAACGGGGTACAATAATGGCCCCGGCAAATCCTCCCTAAAGTCAGGAAAGACAGACAAATGGCTCCCAGCTAGCTACCGGCCGATAATACCATGTACCCGTATGTAAAGCCGGCGGAGCAGCGCACGCAGTTTTCACACAATTACACAGGAGATGGCAGCACGTGAGCTCCACAAGAATAGAGTGTGTCAAATGCACGTACTGCTATTGCACACAAGATGGCGGTGCGTGAAATCTACAAGTCGCTAATATTGCCACCGGAGAACCAATATAGTTGACTTAAACGGTAAATAAGGGGTTCGGTTCGGTTCGGTTCGGTTCGGTTCGGTTCGGTTCGGTTCGGTTCGGTTCGGTTCGGTTCGGTTCGGTTCGGTTCGGTTCGGTTCGGTTCGGTTCGGTTCGGTTCGGTTCGGTTCGGTTCGGTTCGGTTCGGTTCGGTTCGGTCGGTTCGGTTCGGTTCGGTTCGGTTCGGTTCGGTTCGGTTCGGTTCGGTTCGGTTCGGTTCGGTTCGGTTCGGTTCGGTTCGGTTCGGTTCGGTTCGGTTCGGTTCGGTTCGGTTCGGTTCGGTTCGGTTCGGTTCGGTTCGGTTCGGTTCGGTTCGGTTCGGTTCGGTTCGGTTCGGTTCGGTTCGGTTCGGTTCGGTTCGGTTCGGTTCGGTTCGGTTCGGTTCGGTTCGGTTCGGTTAGGTTCGGTTCGGTTAGGTTCGGTTCGGTGGGGTGCTGGGTCGGTTCCTCCGGTTCGAGTTCGGCCCGGCTCATTGTTCGGTTCGGTTGTCCTGGTGCGGATTCGTCCGGTTCGGAACGGTGGCTGACAATGGCTGGGTTCTGGTGTTCATCCGGCAACGGCGGTTCGGTTCGACTTCTCGCTATTTAGTTCACTTACCGACGGCTTATTCGGTTCGGTTGGTGAGCGGTTCGAGCCCAAGTTCGGTTCGGTTTGTCGTGTTTTCGTTCCGGTTCGGTTCGGTTTTGTTCCGCGACTTCTCGTCGGTTCGGGAGTGGTCGGTTCGGGCCCGGTGAGTGCTTCGTTGCGCAGCCGGTTCTGGTTCGTGTTCCGTTCGGTTCCGTAATCCCTCGCGAAGGTGTGGTCATGTTTCGCACCGGAGTCGAGGGTTCGGGTTCGGTTCGGCTTAATCGCCTGGTTCGCGTTCGAGTTCGGTTCGGTTAAAAATCCTCTTGTGTTCGCTTCGGTTCTGGCGATTCATAGTTCGTTGTGCGGTGCACGCTTCGGTTCATTAAAAGTTCGGTTCGGTTCGTGTTCTGTGCTGCGGTTCGGTTCGGTTGGAGTATCATCGGTTCCGTTCAAGGGTTCCGGTTCGGTTCGGTTCTTCCGCACCCCGTTGTATGTTCGGTTCCGTTCACGCAGTTCGGTTCGGTTCGGTTCGGTTGCGTGTGGTTCGGTTCCATTCGTGGGAACAAGTTGGATATGTCAAAAACGAAACCCAAAATTGATGTCGTGTCCGAGAAGGACGGTTCGGTTCGGTGCCCGCGAAGTTCGGAGTTCGGTTCGGTTCCCGTGAAGGTTCGGTTTAGTTCCGAAGTTCGGTTGGAGGTTCTGAAAGAGTGCTCCGTTGTACTGGGCGAGGATGTTGTGGAGTTCGGTTCGCCGTCGCACTCGTCACAGCTTGTTGAGGGTTCGGTTGCGGTTCGGTTCGGTTCGGTTCTTCGTTCGGTCGAGCTTGTTCGCATCCCCGGTTGATTCGGTTGGAGACGGTTCAGTTCCGTCCACATCTGGACTTCGGTTCGGTTCGGCGCGGTTCGTCTTAACGAGTTCGGTTCGGACTCCACGGTCGAGGTTCGGTTCGATGTCCAATCCGTCCGGTTCGGTTCGGTTCGGTTAGAGTTCGGTTCGAGAGCCAGTTCGATCGCTAGGTTCGGTTCGGTTGTTCGGCAATTCACATACCGATTTTTCGAAGATGAAGGGACAGCCGTTGGCAAATCTGCTCTGCCCCCAGTGACGGTCTTAGATTATTCGGTTCGGTTCTTTTCTTCCGGAGATGAGGTTCAGACAAACCGACGGTTCGGTTCGGTTCGGTTCCGTTCGGCATCGGTTCGGTTCTGGTTCGCTGCCGTTCGGTTCAAGTTCAAAGTGGTTCGAGGAGGTACTCCATCGGGGCGAAACTTCTCGTCCATCGGCAAGCGGATGCTCTTCGCGACGTCGTTAAGAAGGCGGGACATCTCAAAGGGACCACCATAAGGACCCGGAAAGAGGGTTTGGCCGGGATCACACAGGGTGTGGACCCCTTGGAGGGGGATCTATTTCCGACGTCGGTCTCTCCACTGGTCTCAAAGAACCTGAGACTTGAGCAGGAAGTCGAGTACCTGCGTCGGCAGTTGGCCGGTTCGGCTCGTGCTTCAGCCAGCTGCCAAGTTCAGTTCGGTTCGGTTCCGGTATCTCGGCAGACGGTGTTCCTGTTGTAGGAAGTGATGCGAGCGCATTCCGTGCTCAGATAATGAGAGATGTCGGCGGCATCGTCCGCCAAATGGTAGGGACATTTATGAAAGAGGTGAGAGAAATGATCTCAATTCGCCCCCCTCCAGAGAAGGTGTCGTCCTCGTCTGCAGTCTCCACGCAAACTTTGCCCGAGGCCGGGACAATGGCGTCAGATGTGCCCGACACCCCTAGAGTCGGCGACCGGGGTTCTCTTCCCCAGTCAGAAACGGGTCGGGCCAAGAAGAAGAAGGCGAAGAAGACGCCCGTCACACCGGCGCCCTCTGGACAGTCCGAGCCGGTGGCTTCGACCTCCGCTCAAACGTCTGTGCAGCCGACCGCGTCCTCCTGGGCGACGGTCGTAAAAGGAAAACGGGGCAAGACCGTCAGTGTTCCCGAAGGGCAGCCTGTGGCTGCCAACCCTCCGGTGACGAAAGCCGGTTCGGCCCCCTCGAAGAAGGCAAAGAAGACGAGCGGCACCCTCGCCTTCTAAACTGGTTCGGTTCGCTCCGTTCGGCGGTGATTATTACGTTGGACCCGGAGGCGGAAAGGGAGGGTGTCGCGTATGCGAATGTCTTTGCGGAGGCCAAGAGAAGGATCGATCTCCGCGCATTGGGGATTGAAGATATGCGGTTTCGCACCGCGATCACCGGCGGTTCGGTCTAGAGGTCCCAGGTGCTGATGGCGCGGAGAAGGCCGACGTTGTGGCGTCGAAGCTCCGGGAGTTCATCCCGGAGAATATGGCCAAAATCGCCCGGCCCGTAAAGTCCGCAGAGATGCGGATATCGGGCCTGGACGACAGTGTTACGTCGGAGGAAGTGGCCGCTGCGGTTGCCCGGGAGGGCGGCTGTCAGGTGGACCAAGTGCGAGTCGGAGAGGTTCGACGTACTAGATCTGGGGTGGGCACTTGCTGGGTTAAAGGTCCGTTGCAAGTTGTTAAGAAGATGACGGTCGGCGGCCGAGTTCGTATAGGCTGGGTTTCGGCGAAAGCAGAGCTCCTGCGGCAGAGGCCGCTTCGGTGCTTCCGCTGCTTGGAGGAAGGACATGTGCGGGCATCCTGCAGTCATGAGCAGGACCGCAGCGGTCTATGTTACCGCTGCGGAAACGAAGGCCATAAGGCGGCGATGTGCGCGGCCGACCCAAAGTGCGCTGTGTGTTCAGCGCAGGGCCGGTTCGTTCGGACCATTGGGTGGGGTCCAAGGCCTGCACTCCTCCTAAGAAGCGTAAGAAGCAACCGGTGAAATTGCCGAACCCAGCAGGCCGGGTGAGTGTGGAGGAGAGGAGATGGAAACGGGCAGGTAGTCCCGCCCTCCTCTCCGGCGATAATTACATCGCCACAGGGCCGGGGTGACGACTGCGGGGGCAGTCCCACCCCATTCCAACATGGCCCTGGGAAGTCGCGCGCGCGGTTCCGCGCGCTTCCCTAGACGGGGTTCGGTATTCGGTTCGGTTCTCGTACCCGTTCGGTTCGAGTCGGGGCCCGCAAGCCGGTTCGTTCGGTTCGGTTCCGGTTCGGTTGTTCGGTTCGGTGGACTACGTTCAAGGGTTCGGTTCCGGGTCCGGTTCAACACAAAGTTCGGTTCCGGTTCGGTTCGGTGCCATGTGGTTTTCGGTTCGGTTCCGGTTAGGAGTTCGGTTCGGTTCGGTTCGGTTCACCCGGTTCGGTTCCGGTTCGGTTGTCTCTTCGGTTCGGTTCGGTTTTCCGGTTAAAAAAAAAAGGTTAAAAAAGGTTAGGTTGGGGTGCTGGGTCGGAAAACCTCCAAGAGTGCCCTGGCTCATTGTACGGTCACTTGTCCTGGTGCGGATACGTCCGGCGGGAACGGTGGCTGACAATGGCTGGGGCCTGGTGCATCCTGGGCAACGGCGGTAAGTGACTTCTCGCTATTTAGAGATCTCACTTACCGACGGCTAATATTCCGACACGAGGTGGTGAGCGGCGAGCCCAAGTTATGGGGTTTGTCGTGTTTTCGTTGGGGGCGGGTTTTGTTCCGCGACTTCTCGTAGTGGGAGTGGTCGGCGGGCCCGGTGAGTGCTTCGTTGCGCAGCCGGGCTGGTTTCAGTGCCACCGCCGAAAAACCGTAATCCCTCGCGGAGGTGTGGTCATGTTTCGCACCCGAGTGAGGGGACGGGGGCCTTGGCTTAATCGCCTGGGCCGCGAGGAGTAAACCTCTATAAAAATCCTCTTGTGTAAGCTTCGGTGCCTGGCGATGCATAGTTCGTTGTGCGGTGCACGCTACCGGACATCATAAGTTCGGTTAGCGTGTTCTGTGCTGCGGGCGGGTCGGTGGAGTATCATCGGCCGCAAGGGCACCAACCTCGGGGTATCTGCCGCACCCCGTTGTATGTAGGCCGCACGCAGAAGCAGGGGGCTCCCCTGCGTGTGAAACCTTTCCCCCATACTCGTGGGAACAAGTATGGATATATCAGAAACAAAACCCAAAATTGATGTCGTGTCCGAGAAGGACGGTGAGAAGTCGGTGCCCGCGAAGGGCGGAGAGAAGTTGGTGCCTGAGAAGGGCGTAGAAAGTAAGAAGTCGGGGCTAGAACTCCTGAAAGAGTGTTCGGTAGTACTGGGCGAAGATGTTGGTCTCTTAGGTCGTCGTCGTACTCGCCATAGTCTGTTGAGAGCGGTTGCGGGCGAGATCGACTGCGGGTCTACGCGGTCGAGCTCGTGTGCAACCCCAACTGAGGAGATGGAAATGGAACCGTTGCCGTCCACGTCTGGTCTCCGCTCCTGGCGTAAAAGACACATTGCTGAGTCTGACACAGACTCTATAGTTGAGGATGAGGGCGATGTCCAGTCCGCCCGCAAAAGGTCCGGCAGCCCTAGAGTGGGGTCGAGAGCAAGTTCTCGCACAAGGAAGAAGGAGGAATGTCGGCGGCAGTTCGGCTACCGATTCTTTGAGGACGATGTAACCGGAGCGGTCCCTGGGGCGGGTGCTACCAAGTCTGGATTGCCTCCAGCGACGGCCCTGGATTATCATGAGAGTGACTTCTTCTCCTCTGGGGATGAAGCGTCGGATATACTGTCGGAGTCGGATAGGCCGACGGCGTCTGGCGCCACTGCCACTGCCGCCGCCGAGAATAAGAATAAAGTGGCCGAGGAGGTAATCCGCAGGGCGAAGTGTCTCGTCCACCGGCAAGCGGATGCTCTCACCGATGTTGTGAAGAAGGCAGGGAACCTCAAAGGGACCACCATAAGGACCCTGAAAGAGGGTTTGGCCGGGATCACACAGGTTGTGGACACCTTGGAGGGGGATCTATTTCCGACGTCGGTCTCTCCACTGGTCTCAAAGAACCTGAGACTTGAGCAGGAAGTCGAGTACCTGCGTCGGCAGTTGGCCGAGGCTCGTGCTGCCAAGCCAGCTGCCAAGCCAGCGGCCAATGCCGGTATCTCGGCGGATGTTGTCCCTGTCGTAGGGAGTGAGGCGAGCGCGTTCCGCGCTCAAATAATGAGGGACGTCGGCGGAATCGTCCGCCAAATGGTAGGGACGCTTATGAAGGAGGTGAAAGAGATGATCTCTGCTCTCCCCTCCACTGAGAAGGTGTCGTCTGCGTCTGCGGTCTCCACGCAAACCTTGCCAGAGGCTGGAACAATGGCGTCAGATGTGCCCGACCCCCCTAGAGTCGGCGACCGGGGTTCTCTTCCCCAGTCAGAAACGGGTCGGGCCAAGAAAAAGAAGGCGAAGAAGACGCCCGTCACACCGGCGCCCTCTGGACAGCCCGAGTCGGTAGCAACAACATCCGCTCAGCCGCCTGTGCAGGCGACCGCGTCCTCCTGGGCGACGGTCGTACAAGGAAAACGGGGCAAGACCGTCAGTGTTCCCGAAGGGCAGCCTGTGGCTGTCAACCCTCCGGTGACGAAAGCCGGTTCGGCCCCCTCGAAGAAGGCAAAGAAGACGAGCGCACCCTCGCCTTCTAAACTGAAACCGCCTCGCTCCGCGGCGGTTATTATTACGTTGGACCCGGAGGCGGAAAGGGAGGGTGTCGCGTATGCGAATGTCCTTGCGGAGGCCAAGAGAAGGATCGATCTCCGCGCATTGGGGATCGAAGATATGCGGTTTCGCACCGCGATCACCGGCGGTAAGGTTCTAGAGGTTCCAGGTGCTGATGGCGCGGAGAAGGCCGACGTTCTGGCGTCGAAGCTCCGGGAGTTCATCCCGGAGAATATGGCCAAAATCTCCAGGCCCGTAAAGTCCGCGGAGATGCGGATATCGGGCCTGGACGACAGTGTTACGTCGGAGGAAGTGGTCGCTGCGGTTGCCCGGGAGGGCGGCTGTCAGGTGGACCAAGTGCGAGTCGGAGAGGTTCGACGTACTAGATCTGGGGTGGGCACTTGCTGGGTTAAAGCTCCATTGCAAGCAGTTAAGAAGATGACGGTCGCCGGCCGAGTTCGTATAGGCTGGGTTTCGGCGAAAGCAGAGCTCCTGCGGCAGAGGCCGCTTCGGTGCTTCCGCTGCTTGGAGGAAGGACATGTGCGGGCATCCTGCAGTCATGAGCAGGACCGCAGCGGTCTATGTTACCGTTGCGGAAACGAAGGCCATAAGGCGGCGATGTGCGCGGCCGACCCAAAGTGCGCTGTGTGTTCAGCGCAGGGCCGGCCGTCGGACCATTGGGTGGGGTCCAAGGCCTGCACTCCTCCTAAGAAGCGTAAGAAGCAACCGGTGAAATTGCCGAACCCAGCAGGCCGGGTGAGTGTGGAGGGAGAGGAGATGGAAACGGGCAGGTAGTCCCGCCCTCCTCTCCGGCGATAATTACATCGCCACAGGGCCGGGGTGACGACTGCGGGGGCAGTCCCACCCCACACCAACATGGCCCTGGGAAGTCGCGCGCGCATCCCCGCGCGCTTCCCCTAGACGGGGGTGGGTATTCAACATCTCGTACCCGCCCCAAACTGAGTCGGGGCCCGCGAGCCGGTGCGGGCCAACGCCGTTGGGATCCCGGTGGACTACGCAAGGGAACCCGGGTCCCCAACACAAAGGCGCGGCGAGGGAATGCCATGTGGTTTTTAGCCGGTAGGAGTCCGGCAGTATTCACACCCTCCCCCGGGGGTGTGTCTCTGCATGACGCATTTTCCACATGTAAAAAAAAAAAAAAAAAAAAAAAAAAAAGGTTAGGTTAGGTTGGGGTGCTGGGTCGGAAAACCTCCAAGAGTGCCCTGGCTCATTGTACGGTCACTTGTCCTGGTGCGGATACGTCCGGCGGGAACGGTGGCTGACAATGGCTGGGGCCTGGTGCATCCTGGGCAACGGCGGTAAGTGACTTCTCGCTGTAGAGATCTCACTTACCGACGGCTAATATTCCGACAGAGGTGGTGAGCGGCGAGCCCAAGTTATGGGGTTTGTCGTGTTTTCGTTGGGGGCGGGTTTTTTGTTCCGCGACTTCTCGTAGTGGGAGTTGTCGGCGGGCCCGGTGAGTGCTTCGTTGCGCAATCGGGCTGGTTTCAGTGCCACCGCCGAAAAACCGTAATCCCTCGCGAAGGTGTGGTCATGTTTCGCACCGGAGTGAGGGGACGGGGGCCTTGGCTTAATCGCCTGGGCCGCGAGGAGTAAACCTCTATAAAAATCCTCTTGTGTAAGCTTCGGTGCCTGGCGATGCATAGTTCGTTGTGCGGTGCACGCTACCGGACATCATAAGTTCGGTTAGCGTGTTCTGTGCCGCGGGCGGGTCGGTGGAGTATCATCGGCCGCAAGGGCACCAACCTCGGGGTATCTGCCGCACCCCGTTGTATGTAGGCCGCACGCAGAAGCAGGGGGCTCCCCTGCGTGTGAAACCTTTCCCCCATACTCGTGGGAACAAGTATGGAAATATCAAAAATAAAAACAAAACCCAAAATTGATGTCGTGTCTGAGAAGGACGGTGAGAAAGTAGTGCCTGAGAAGGGCGGAGAGAAGTTGGTGCCTGAGAAGGGCGTAGAAAGTAAGAAGTCGGGGCTAGAACTCCTGAAAGAGTGTTCGGTAGTACTGGGCGAAGATGTTGGTCTCTTAGGTCGTCGTCGTACTCGCCATAGTCTGCTGAGAGCGGTTGCGGGCGAGATCGACTGCGGGTCTACGCGGTCGAGCTCGTGTGCAACCCCAACTGAGGAGATGGAAATGGAACCGTTGCCGTCCACGTCTGGTCTCCGCTCCTGGCGTAAAAGACACATTGCTGAGTCTGACACAGACTCTATAGTTGAGGATGAGGGCGATGTCCAGTCCGCCCGCAAAAGGTCCGGCAGCCCTAGAGTGGGGTCGAGAGCAAGTTCTCGCACAAGGAAGAAGGAGGAATGTCGGCGGCAGTTCAGCTACCGATTCTTTGAGGACGATGTAACCGGGCGGTCCCTGGGGCGGGTGCTACCAAGTCTGGATTACCTCCAGCGACGGCCCTGGATTATCATGAGAGTGACTTCTTCTCCTCAGGGGATGAAGCGTCGGATATACTGTCGGAGTCGGATAGGCCGACGGCGTCTGGCGCCACTGCCACTGCCGCCGCCGAGAATAAGAATAAAGTGGCCGAGGAGGTAATCCGCAGGGCGAAGTGTCTCGTCCACCGGCAAGCGGATGCTCTCACTGATGTTGTGAAGAAGGCAGGGAACCTCAAAGGGACCACCATAAGGACCCTGAAAGAGGGTTTGGCCGGGATCACACAGGTTGTGGACACCTTGGAGGATCTATTTCCGACGTCGGTCTCTCCACTGGTCTCAAAGAACCTGAGACTTGAGCAGGAAGTCGAGTACCTGCGTCGGCAGTTGGCCGAGGCTCGTGCTGCCAAGCCAGCTGCCAAGCCAGCGGCCAATGCCGGTATCTCGGCGGATGTTGTCCCTGTCGTAGGGAGTGAGGCGAGCGCGTTCCGCGCTCAAATAATGAGGGACGTCGGCGGAATCGTCCGCCAAATGGTAGGGACGCTTATGAAGGAGGTGAAAGAGATGATCTCTGCTCTCCCCTCCACTGAGAAGGTGTCGTCTGCGTCTGCGGTCTCCACGCAAACCTTGCCAGAGGCTGGAACAATGGCGTCAGATGTGCCCGACCCCCCTAGAGTCGGCGACCGGGGTTCTCTTCCCGAGTCAGAAACGGGTCGGGCCAAGAAGAAGAAGGCGAAGAAGACGCCCGTCACACCGGCGCCCTCTGGACAGCCCGAGTCGGTGGCTTCGACATCCGCTCAGCCACCTGTGCAGCCGACCGCGTCCTCCTGGGCGACGGTCGTAAAAGGAAAACGGGGCAAGACCGTCAGTGTTCCCGAAGGGCAGCCTGTGGCTGTCAACCCTCCGGTGACGAAAGCCGGTTCGGCCCCCTCGAAGAAGGCAAAGAAGACGAGCGCACCCTCGCCTTCTAAACTGAAACCGCCTCGCTCCGCGGCGGTTATTATTACGTTGGACCCGGAGGCGGAAAGGGAGGGTGTCGCGTATGCGAATGTCTTTGCGGAGGCCAAGAGAAGGATCGATCTCCGCGCATTGGGGATCGAAGATATGCGGTTTCGCACCGCGATCACCGGCGGTAAGGTTCTAGAGGTTCCAGGTGCTGATGGCGCGGAGAAGGCCGACGTTCTGGCGTCGAAGCTCCGGGAGTTCATCCCGGAGAATATGGCCAAAATCTCCAGGCCCGTAAAGTCCGCGGAGATGCGGATATCGGGCCTGGACGACAGTGTTACGTCGGAGGAAGTGGTCGCTGCGGTTGCCCGGGAGGGCGGCTGTCAGGTGGACCAAGTGCGAGTCGGAGAGGTTCGACGTACTAGATCTGGGGTGGGCACTTGCTGGGTTAAAGCTCCATTGCAAGCAGTTAA
>NW_026442122.1:0-10000 GCF_026898425.1 Galleria mellonella
AGTCGTCCAAGCCCGAAATGCGCATCTCGGCCGTCTTTTCGGGTCGGGACACCTGAACCGCACTCTCGGGGAGCACCTCCCGGAGTTTTGAGGCAAGAGCGTCAGCCTTATCCCCGCTCGTGGCGCCAGAGATTTCGATGACTCTGGCGCCGGTTGCAGCGGTTCTGCACCTAATAGACTCAATGCCCAGGGAGGGAAGACTTATTTGGGACTTTGCTTCCCTCAAAACCTGGGCGTAGTTAACGCCATTTCTCTGCGCCTCTTCGTTTATGGCGACAACCACCGCCGCCGAACGAGGAGGACGCAGTTTGGACGGCGCCGGTTTCTTCACGCTCTGCGTCGCCTTTTTTGGCGCGCCCGCCTGTGCTTGCCGTTTCTTGGCTCCCCGTTTGACGACGGTGGTCCACCCCTCTTCGTTAGTGTTCGCCACCACCACCACCGGCTGGGGCTGCGCTCGCGGAGCGGCGTCTGGCGCCTGGGACCCTAAGTCCTCGACCTCACTTGCCCTTCCCTTCCTCGCCTTTTTCTTCTTGTTCTTTGGGGCATCCGCCACGGTTGGAGGCTGAGGGACCGACCCACCAATTGGCTGCGTTGCCGCAGATGCTCCCGCTTGTGCCGCCCTCAGGTCCGCGGCAAGCGGGATACGCCGCTTTTCCGGTAGCAGCCGGTCCCTGATGCCATCAATTTTTTCATCGATGGCATTCCTAATCATCAGCATCAGCTGGTCTAGGACGTCCTGGTTCCCCAGTAATTGAGGGGAGTTGACGGGCAGCGCAGCCGGCCTCTCACTTATAGAACGCACTTCGGCGCGTACTTCTTGGAGCTCCTTGCGGACGTCATTCAGCTCCGCACGCAGCCGCGCATTCTCCTCGATCAGCTTTATGTTGTCCTCAGAAGAGGTACACTTGGCTATGTTCACAGTCGCCGACCTGACTGTTGCGACCACGTTCTTCAGGTCGCGAACATAGCCACCCTTCAGGTTTTTAGACCTGGCAGCAATTTGGGCGACCACTTCCATGGCGTCATCAATCACTTTGGACAGCTCATGGGTTGTTTTCGCCTCTTCCGCAGCGGGCAACGCTGCCTGCGCGCCTCTGCGCGGAAGAACCCGGCGTGCCAGGTCCGAAACTTCCTCCATAGCCCGCAGCTCAAGCTCTTCCCTCTTGACCTTGTTCAGGTATTCCTGAGCTTTGGCGAGCCCGACATATTGGCCGGTTGTTGGCGGCCGACCACGTCCTCTGCGCGCTCCTTTCGCCTGGGAGGAAGGCGATGACCCCTGCATTACTTCCGAGCCAGAGTCGGAATCCGAGCTCGTCCGTAAACAACGTCTTTTTGACCCCGCCCGGAGTCGGCCCCTGAAAAATTTGGAGCTCAACTCCCCCTCAGTGGACTTGGTCTCCTCCATGGGTAGCGACGCAACAGTCATCAAGCTACCCGTATCCGATGAATCCAGAACATCCATCCTTTCCTCGCTTGCGGTTCTGTTGAGTGCAACACTCGGGCTTCGAGTCAACACCACCGCGCACTCCTTCAATCTCACCATCTCTTTCTCTCCGCCCTTCCCGGGCTCCGTCACCACACCGCCCTTCTCGGGCTCCAACATCGCTCCGCCCTTCACGGGCTCCGACATCACGCCGTCCTTCTCGGACTCCAAAACGTCAAAAGAGTTTTTTATATTCAATGATTCCATTTGATTCCCACGAGTATGGGGGATGAAGTCACACATGGGGTCGCCCCCTGCTTCCATGTGCGGCCTAATACACACTGGGTGCGGCAGGTGCCCAGCGGTTGGTGCCCTAACGGCCGATATGACGTTACCGACCACCCATTCCACGAAGCACGACGTCGAACACAGGAATTTGCGCCCCACGGCGCGATCCGCAGAATGAGCTGCCCCTCGCCGGGCACCGGAACTTGGTACAAACGGATTTTTATAGAGGTTTACTCCTCGCGGCCCGGGCGGTTAAGCCAAGGCCCCCGTCCCCTCACTCAGGTGTAAGACATGACCACGCCTTCGTGAGGGATTACGGTTTTTCAGCGGTGGCACAGAAGCCAGCCCGGCTGCGCAGCAAAGCACCCGCCGGGCCCGCCGACCACTCCTACTACGAGGAGCCACGGGACAGAACCCGCCCCCGCAATGAAAACCTAACCTAACCTAACCTACCTCTGTCGGAATAACCGTAACCTAATCTCTAACCTAACCTACCGTTAACCTAACCTAGCCATTGTCAGCCACCGTTCCCGCCGGACGTATCCGCACCAGGACAAGTTTACAATTTTTAACCTAACCTAACCTTTTTTTTTTTTTTTTTTTTTTTTTTAACGAGGGGAAAATCTTCAGAAAGAGACCCACCGCCAGCGGGATGACGATGGGTACTGTGGGATTCTTACCCACTAAAAACCCCCCGGTATTCCTCTCCGCGCCTTAACACCGGTGGCCTGGGTGCGCTTCCGCAATCATCCACACCACCAGCGGCGCTGCCCCATCGGGCCTCTCGAGTGGAGCGCCGGGAATACGCAGCGCTCCGACTCTCGGATCTCCTGTCTCTTCTGGGCGCCGGATGATTCCCGCCATCCGCCGCCTGAGATCCACGTCAGAGCCGACGAACTTTATGTGTCCATCGACTCACCGCCCCCGCGGCCATCTCGTGCTTTAGCTCGAGCCTTCCGCGGTTGGCTGCACTTGGCCGTGCCACCCACTCTGTGGTCCGCCTTCCTACCGGCCGCGGCGCAGACGCCGCATCTCGGAGATGGCGCAGAACAATTTGCGGACTTGTGGCCCGCCTGCCCGCAACGAAAACATAAAACGCCTCCGCCGGTATCGACTCTCGCGGTGCACCGCTGTGCTACGTGCCCTAAGAGCAGGCAGCGGTAGCACCGCAAGGGACGGGGATCCAGAGGTTGAACCCGCGCCATCACCCAGCCAACTTTTACCCGGCCAGCCTTGGCCAGTGTTTTGGCAGCTCCCACTGGGCAGCGCACCCAGATAGTGCCGGCACCCGAAGGGCTGCGACGGATCTCCCCCGTAGTAACAGAGGCCTCGCCGCAACCCCCTACCCGCGCGACCGCGGCGACCACATCCGCTGGAGTTACGGAGTCGTCAAGATCCCCGATGCGCAATTCCGCCGTTTTCACCGGCCTGGAGATCCTGACTGTTCCCTCGGGCAGAACTTCTGTCAGCTTGGTCGCCAACAGATCTGCCTTCTCGCCGGAGTCGGCGCCTGGCACTTCCAGGATGCGCGAGCTAGTGACGCCCAGCCTATACCTAACTCCAGATATGCCCAGTTCTTGAGGCGACAGCTTCTGAAAGGCCTCCCTGAACACTTCTTTATAGGTGATACCTCGCTCCTCGGCCTCAGGCAAGAGGGTCAGAACCACTGCTTGAGACTTTGGCTGGCGGAACCGCCTCCGCTTCCCTTTCTTCTTTTTGCCGGCCGGTTGTTTGGCGGGCCCTGCCTCTTTAGGAGCCGTTTGACTGGCGGGAGCTGCCTGGGCCTTTGTTACCCTGGACCGCTTGCCCCGTCGGACCACCGTCGACCATCTCTCCGACACATTATTGGACGACGGCATGGGAGCAGCATCGGCACCCGACTCAGTGGCGTTGGCCGGCTGGGTGAGCGGGCCATTCCTCTCGTGTTCCTCCTGGGCACCCCGTGACGTGGATGGCTGCGAGGCACTCTTTTTGTTCTTCCGCTTTCGTGGCGGCCGAATTTCGCCGGCTTGGCTAAGCCGTTCCTCAATGATGGCAAATCGGGCATTGAAGATATCCCCGATCTGCCGAACAATCCTAGCCTCCATGCCCTCAATTTCGGGAGGGACCACACCCGGCTGTAAAGGGGCCGGGGCGGCAGGCGTTCTCTCCGCGGCCGCAGACGCTGAGGGTGGCTGTGTAGCCTTCTTGGCCTCCTCCAGCTCTTGCCTCAGACGACGAAGCTCGCGACGGTCTGCAACGTACTGCTCCGCCAACTCTGCGTTTTCATTGCGCGCTAGCTCTAGTTCGCGCTTGAGCTCACTGTAGGCCGAGGTGTTGGCCGACTGGTCGCCGCCCGATGACGAAAGTGCCATCCGCAACGCCTTCATCTCTTTGCGATCCTTGATCGCCTCCTCCAGCATGCCGTCCATTCTGACGCGCTGGTTCGCCATCTCCGTGGCCAGCCGAGCATTCTCCTTCCGTAGCTCAACATACTCGGCTGAGGTGCCTCTCTCGAGCATCTTTTCGGCAACCATGCGGATCCCGGTCAGGGAGGTCTTGATCTCTTTGATTATGGTACCTTTGATGTTACCGCATTTCCGCACCGTTTCCGAAATGTGGCGCACGTAGCCGTCCATCTCCGCCTCCAAGGGGTCGGTGTACTGACCCACTGGCTGAGAGGGCTTCTTAAACTCTGGACGCACCGACGCCCTAGAAGAGCCCGCCACCGCAGGGGCGACCTCACATCCTACATCCCGTTTTTTGGCAGCAGCCAAGTCGGCTTTCGCCTTCACCAATCCAGCGCCACGACCCTTCGCGCCAGGCGTCGAGAGAAGAGTCTTCTCAAGCTCGGTCGTCGTCGGGGGCACCGTGTTTCCGCCCTCATACAGCGAAATGCTGAACTGACTGCTTGCAGTCTTTGCCGATTTTTTAGCCGCGTTCGCCTTTTTGGCGGCCGACTGTGTGTCTCGTCCGGATCCTGTAGCCGACCCATCGTCGGTTTCGGATATGCGCCTCTTGCGCGAACGGGGGCGCTCGAGGAGCCCATACTCGTCTTCGCTAAACAGGCTTGCCACCGAGGTCGACCGCGATAGCAAGCTGTCGATCTCGCCAGCAAGACTGGCCAGTTCCTCATCCGTTGCCGGATCCACGTCCATACTCCGACGGGCCCTGACTGGCACGACTGTGGTCGCCAGGCCCGCCCCCTTCTCCAATTCTCCCAACTTCTCAACCCCTACTCCTTCAAGGCCTTGTTTTGCTCCCCCCAGATACGTGGAGCTGACCACCCCCGGCTGAACCGGTGCGGTGGTGGCGGATTCTCCATCTCCCGATGGTACCGCCCTGGGGTCATTAGTTTTGAACTCGGCCATTTCATCTGTTTCCTTTTTTTAACGGGTGAGGTCCCGTAGCAAGGCGAAAGGAAATTGAAATTTGAAAATGGATAGACAAACAAAAACGACAGAAAAGAGAAAGATGACAGAAAAGACGACAGAGAAGATATAACAAAAACAAAAACAAAACAAAAACAAAAACGAAGAAAAACGAAACAAAAGTAGAAACAAAACGAAGAGCGAGTCAGGCAAGTCCGCAACACAAATAGTGCGTCACGAACTCGTCCCACCCGCGGCGTCGGAACATTAGCCGTCGGTAAGTGAGATCTCTAAATAGCGAGAAGTCACTTACCGCCGTTGCCCAGGATGCACCAGGCCCCAGCCATTGTCAGCCACCGGTCCCGCCGGACGTATCCGCACCAGGACAAGTGACCGTACAATGAGCCAGGGCACTCTTGGAGGTTTTCCGACCCAGCACCCCACCCCAACCTAACCTAACCTAACCTAAACCTAACCTAAACCGGAGGTTTTCTTTCTTTCCCATCGAATATCCTAGTTGAGTCAGGAGAAAATTATAGCGACTTGTAAACTTTCAGAGGCGACATCTTGTAGCCAATAGTGGTACTATTACTTTCATAGACGACATCTTGTGGCCAATCGTTACACTATTGGAACGAATCGTAACGGAACAGCAATAAGCTTATTGTGTTTTGCTTCTTTGAATTCCAACATTGTAGTAGTGACGGTTTAGTTCGTTACTAAAGGGGCTTCATATTATCACAGAGAATTTTGTGAAGTTCACTGCGTGTTACATGTGAAGCAGCACAATATGCATTCCGCTTTGTCAATTTCTTACGAAGCGCGCGAATTTCATCCATAATAGCATCCAATATGGGACTTGGTATCTGTCGATCACGAGTCACCAAGAACTCCGGTTGGGAAAAGATCGTTAGGTGGCGCGGTACGCGCATTGATTACTACCTCCTTTATGTCACTCAACTCTTGTGACATAAGAGAGACTATTTCTTGTCGATGTTCAACGATATTTGCCTCGGATTCCTCATGGACGGGTTGGTGGCTGCAATTGGTCAATATCCAACCCGCCCAGTAATGGTATTGGGAGACCTCAATGCCAAATCCCCGGCTTGGGGAGCTCCGGTGGCCAACGCTCCCGGCAGGGTTCTCGAAGAATAAGGGATCACGACTGGCCTTGTGATACTCAATTGAGGGTCAGTCGCCATATGTGTGCGATGGCAGGGCGAGTCCATAGTGGATATCACGCTCGCTAGCCCGGCTATTGCGCACAGGGTGCAGGATTGGAAAGTTTTGGATGATGTGGAATCCCTGTCAGACCACAGGTATATAAGGCTTGACATACTCCCCTCGTCAACGCTCCTGCAGCCTGATCGCCGGGGGAAAAGGAACACCTTGACATTCCCCAGGTGGACATCGAAACGTCTGGATAAAGACGCTCTGATGGAAGCTTCGATCGTACAAGCCTGGGTCTCTGAGGCAGGGTCAAGACCAGGGCCTGTTGAGGTCGAGGAGGAGGCATGCCGGTTCAGCGAGGCAATGTCGCAAATATGTGACGCAGCGATGCCTAGAGCCGGTTCTCGACCTTCTTGGCGTCAAGTGTACTGATGGTCCGACGAGATAGCGGCTTTGCGCGTAGAGAGCAATGCCGCTAGACGCCAGTACCTCAGGCATCGCCGCCGAACGCGGAACCGTGATACCGAGACGGAAGCGCAGCTGTATGCGGTCTTCAGGGAAAAGAAGAAGACCCTACAACTGGCCATTAGCAGAGCCAAGGTCAGTGCTAGAAAGAAACTCCTGGAATCTCTCGATAGGGATCCATGGGGGGCGCCCTTTCCGCACTCATTTCCGGAATCTGGCCCCCCGCTTTATAGCGGCTGCTGGCTCGTTGAGCTGGCTGACGAGAGACGAGACGAGAGCCGACGACAAAGTGCCACGAGTGTGGTTGTGACCAGGACACGGCACAACACTTATTAGAAGAATGCCCCGCATTCAGCGCGGAGCGCCGCGTTCTGGTAGCGGAAGTGGCAAACGACCTCTTGCTGCCGAATGTAGTTCGGAGAATGGTTACTGACCATTCTCGCTACTGAGAGGTTGTGAAGAGCCGTACTCACCTTCTGTGACGCGGTGATGTCGCAGAAGGAAGCAGCCGAGCGGGAGCGTGAGAGTGCCTCCACTGCTCCCGCCATGCGCCGCCGACGAGTCAGGCGAAGGAGAGGGGGCGCGCCTAACTCCGCTTCCTCCCCCCTTCCCACCAGAGCCAGGGTGCAGCACACCCCACTAAGGGCCCTAGGAGGTGTGCGCACGTACCCGTGTGCATCTTGAGACAGTAGGATGGGAAGGGCATTCCCCATCCTAAACACGAGAGGTGGCCTGTCCTACAACATCTATAGGGCGGGCCGTTGCGTCGGGCTCCGGTCGTCTTCAACTCGGGAGCCCGGGGACCCGACATTTGCGCCTCGAGGTACGTCGTGAGGTTTTAGTGGGTAAAAATCCCACACACCCCATTTGCCTTCCCTCCGGCAGTTGGGAAGGTCTTTGGAAGATTTCCTCACGATAAAAAAAAAAAAAAAAAAAAAAAAAAAAAAAAAAAAAAAGGGTCTGAAAAGTCCTTACATGGGACGCCGACACGACTTATGTGAATCCAATGTCGATAAAGAAGCATCGAACGCATGACTAAGTCAAGGAATGTTATACCCAGAGACTGAAGGTTTTATCATAGCTATACAGGATTGTCATTCATTGAGACCAGAAACTACCAAAAATATATTTAAAAAAAAAAAAAAAAAAAAAAAAAAAAAAAAAAAAAAAAAAAAAAAAAAAAAAAGAACACTGCACTTACTTGGTCTCGGCCCGTATGTGCAGTATACGTAAAGTAGCGTATATACCAGCTATAGCTGAGTAATAAACTTTACAAAATAATATAATAATAATAAGTGTGTGTATAATTAAGTGGACTTTAGATAGTCCTATAATATCCCAGTGTAACTTGTTCACCTTTTCTTCCAGCTTCACAACCTTTTCGTTGGTGTTTAAGGTTCGTGCATTGTATGTTGCCAGGTCCAATCGCTGGAGTTGCTAGCGGAATCTTTGCCGGAGATTCTTAGCACTCCTTGCTCCGCCGTTACCGTGACCGCTACCGTGATTAGGAATAGTGGAGTTGCCAGGGACTGGGGGGCCGTTTTTTTACGGTATTTACTATTGGGGAATTTACCAATAGTTGCCACGCTTGGCAGGCGGGTTTGAAATCGCAGTTAGGTCTTTTGAGATATTTTAAGAGGGACGTTGCTACCCATTCCTCGAAAAGAAGTTCCCTTAGTTGCCTCTTACGTCACCCACAGGAAAGGTGGGGGCGGCCCATTCTATGCCCGGACCAACAACACGGCGGTTGATTTTGTTATTACAATGAAGTATTAAGAAGAAGAAAAAAAAAAAAAAAAAAAAAAAAAAAAAAAAAAAAAAATTATGGATAAGAAAAGACATGTTATAAACAATCGTTTTATTCGTCTCTATCAAAAGAAATTCGACTCATTGTTAATAGCATCGCTCGTCGTATAAACTATAATATGTATATTATTTACAACATCGTAAAATATTACGTGGTGCGGTGCCTTCGGGCGCCGGAAAATATACGAGTAGAACGAACAACGAACATATCGCATCGTCGGTCTCTAGTAGCGAATGGAAAACGTGGGTCGCGGCGGGCGCGGCTCAGCGCGGAGGCGGCGGGCGCGGCTTGGCCGTCGCGTACGCAATCTCCGACAACCGCACGTCGATGGGCGCCCGCTCGTCGTACAGCGTGGGCGCCTGCAGGATGATGCCAGCCGACCCCACCACCACCGCCAGGGTGAATATCCACAGGAACAGTCGGTCGAGGACCATCGCAACGTATTTCCAGTCCTCCTTAACCTACGAAAAAAAAAAAAAAAAGAAATGATTAAATGATATAATTACATAAGAAGTTATCGTTAATGCAGACTACTATATAATGCGGGATATACTAAACCTAAACTTTTGGACCCCCGCAGCTCGGACGCGAAGCGCGTTATCAGGCGGCGTCTGCGCAGCCCGGTTGAATTACGGCGATATTAATTTCATTGGCCATTATTTTGACTTTGTTATATCTCCTAAGGTATTTGTTTAATTTGCATGGTACAAAGGGGTGTTCAAAATTAACCTTTTTATATACTTTGACAATTGTAGTTTTTTTATAAAAAATAAAAATTTATAAACAATTGAAATAGAACAAAAAATACATAATATACTTCAAGTCAACAGACGGTAATTTTATTTTACAATTAATATAAATAATACCTATATACAACAAGAACCAGCACATTTTACAAACAAGGGGAAAAAAAAAGGACCATACAATACTTAAGCCAACTAACGTATTTAAAATGATAAGGATTAATACCGTATTTGTATAAATATTTAGCTTTCTAATTATCGTTTTATAATTTAATTTCCCAATTTAAATTAAAAAAAAAAAAAAAAAAAAAAAAAAAAAGATACATAATTATACCATTTATTATATCTCAAAGTGTTTAGGCAACGTGTTTGTTGTAAGCTACCTCCAACAAATATCGTTATATTTTAGTCAATGTACTCGTATACATAAACTTAACAAATTATACACTAAGATCTTCCTTGAGAACCACTTTTTCATTGGTATATTTAATCCATTGGTGAAAATACAATGAAAATTGGTGCAGTGATTATTGAATTTATTGCGAACAGACATACAGACAGACGCGACGGACGACTTTATTTTATAATATGTAGTGAATTTGTTTTCTTGTTTTCTTTGGCAATGATTGCCAATGAATACAAACAGATCAGTAAGTAAGTATTTCATTTCATACAAAAATATTTATTTATCGCTTTTTAATGAGTTTATTGTTATTATTTCAACTTTTGTTTTTTCTTTAACTTTTTTTTTATT